>NC_134569.1:83696934-83991934 GCF_050947875.1 Dermacentor variabilis
TTCTACACCTAAGTAAATTTTAAAAGAAACGCCTTCATAAACACGCTAATCCATAAAGCGTGCTCAAAGCGATATCTGCAAGGCCAAGAGTCCTGGCCAAGAAACCCTCCTCCAGCGCATATCTTCAGGCGAAGTGTCGGCGTCGATTTTTCTTCTCCGCATTACCGACATCAGTGGATTGAGCCTCGCCTCCACTGTGCCGATTCCGGTAGAATATTCCATTTGGCAGTGATGTTGAATGTTGGGAAGCAAGGCATGAACTTCCGTTAGGAGCCATGTTTAGGAGGGATGAGCCAGAAACAAAGAGAAACAAGATAATTTGGATTTAGAGAGAGAGGGAGTCAGGAGCTTCAGTGATATTCTGGAGATATTAGCCTGGCTGTTCGACTCGCATTTAACACCGCTTCACTTCACATAGATTACAACATGTGCTTTGTATGTGCCTTTAATTGCTTAGCACTGTACATATCATAATTGTTACCTGGAGTGTACTCCAAGTTCTGGGTAACAATTAGGATATGTACAGTGATATACAATTAAAGTCACATACAAAGCACATGTTGGAATCTATGTGAAATGAAGCGGTGTTAAATAAATGCTATACAACTAATTGCAGTGCGTGCGATTCTCGTTATTTCCACCCTGTACAACGTGTAATCTCATGCGATGTTTGTTTATGCATCGCGCAGGGCACAACTTATAAAGCTTATGCAACGTTTACCTTTATGCACTACACCGTTCGCAAGCTATTCTGAAATCCAAACCCAAATACGAGCAAAACAAATGTAAACGTCCATGCAAAATTATGCGCGCAAAGAAAGCTTCGCTTAGCAAATTAAGCAGTTCTATGCGGCGAACGCTTTCTAGAGTTCTAGAAGGCGAACTCTAGAAGGCGTTCGCCAAGAACAGCGCCGCCTGAGAGCGGAAAACTAAAGGCGCGCGATGGTTTGCGAATGCAATAGGTAGTTTATGCTAGAGTCTTCACAGATAATACGCAAGCTTACAGTAACACATTCTTCCAAAATTCAGCGCAACATTGGTAAATAATTGAGTGATTTAATGCTTCACCGAACACCTCTGTAGAGTTCTCACCATCATGTACACAATGTCTATACACAGTCCTTGCATTTCGCCTGGGAACATCTTCTTGTCCGCCTACACGGTGATTGCCTGGAAATTGCACTGAGGATTCTGCTGTATATACACGGTAACACTATCACCGATAAGCTGCTAACAGTTGACGGTGCCGTGCACCCGTGTCACGTGTGCAGGTGTACATGCCGCGCCAAAGCGGGTAACACGAACGGAACGAGACGAAAAGGACCAAGAAGGTTTACACGTGAAAAACACTCTACCAGCCGTAAAGAAAAGGGCTTACAACTCCACAGGATCAGGAGGCGTTCCCGCCACATGTAACACAAGGCGACGGTGACAGTTACGTATTGGATCACGCTGGCAGAAACAGCGACGACATCTGTGAGTTTATTGACTATAATCAACGTTACGTGGTAAATCCATAGCTTTTGTCACCGTTTTCGGCAGCTGGATAGCGAGTCATCAGCGTCAAAGTCTATAGGTGTATATATAACGCTGTAAGAAGGGTTTCGTAAGTCCCCCCTTCTTTTATGTACGCTGTCAACGGTGGTGTTGTTCTTTTTTTTTATTTATAGAAAGACCACCATAAGCTACAAAAGATTATCTAAAGTTTCTCAGCAAGCGTCGTTCTCTTCCTCATTAAACCTTTGTTGTACTGAGCGGCTTCGGTGGCTTCAATTCCCTGAAGCCCACGCATCCGGTGTGACGCCACGGATCCTCGAATAGTCCCGCCTGCATAAAGTAAAAGGCAAGCGAGCGTAAACGAGCAAGGATACAATTCCTTATGCGTGAATGCATGTGAGAACGAGCGATAGTGCGCAAGAGGGTCCGTTGACGCATGTGTGAGTGCGCCATAGCAACGACGAAAGACAGGCATCCTGGAGTGCACGACGTTGAAATTTTTTTTTTCCACTCTTGAAGGAGATAACTGGTATTTTTGAAAATTCTTTCGATAATTCCGGCATACAGTGGCGTTCTTCCTCCTAATACGCGCATATATATATATATATATATATATATTCTTTTTTTGGCTACTCTGAAACTTCAGTTGATAAATCGATCTTATCACCATATCGGAGTGCTGCTAAGCGGCTGAGACGCCGTTGAAAAGTGGCGTCAGGTTTACATCCACGTGAAATGAAAGCATAAAGTTTCTGTCGAGTACGCCTTTCACGCTGAGCGCGTCCTGCTTGCGTGGATGGATCGATTAATCTTATGCTTCTGCTGCCGTGAAATGAACTGTCTTGAGCGCTCGAGTGGAAAGGAAATAAATTCGAGTGCCTTCGCGAGTGCCTGAGATATTCTGTGAGAGTGTATACATATATAGTTGCAGCCTCTTCCTCCTCTGGCTACTCTCGTAGTTCTTGTAACTCGTAGCCCCGTCCTCTCAACACAGAAGTGCTGGGAGTGCCACATGGAAGAGAGGGGGGAGAGATAAAGAGAGAGGGAGAGAGAGAGAGGGCTCTTTAATGAAAACTGGAGAGGTTTGGCACGCCTAGACTGCAGCTCCAGTTGAATGCGATGATAAATGGAATGATGCACTCAGGCCATAGGACACTTAACACTCGCATAACACACGCATAACACGACAGGCAATACTGAAGTATCCCTCCTTGAGGCCGGTGGCTCTCAGAAAAGTCGGGAGCGCCTTGGTAGCGCGGGACGCACAGGCGGCACTGGCCCACAGTACAAGTGCATATTGTATTTCCAGGTGCGAACCTTGAGGTACATTGAGGGCTGTCGTTAGGACGGTCCACGAAGTGATTCGTGTCTCCCGCTTTTTGCACACTCAGGTCAGCAGGCGCAACGTTGTGCACATACTCTGAAAAGCTGCTTGATAACGTGGGAATCGAAATGGCTTTCTCACGCGTGCGCAAAGCCACTATATTTTCCGCAAGTGCCGCGGATATACAGTGCGCAAGGAGGTCTCACGCTTTATTTCTGGCGACACGCTTTCGTGCCACACAAAAAGAGGCGCTCAGGCAAAGTAATAGCCAGCCCAGACTGTCATGTTAACACCGCCTGTCGAAACACCACCACCAATAGTTAGTAACATATATATATATATATATAAAGAAAGCCTTGGCAGCTATGCAAAGGGGGAAGGCAGCTGGGGAGGGTCAGGTAACAGCAGATTTGTTGAAGGATAGTGGGCAGATTGTTGTAGAAAAACTGGCCACCCTGTATACGCAGTGCCTCATGACCTCGAGTGTACCGGAATCTTAGAAGAACGCCAACATAATCTTAATCTATAAGAAAGGTGACGCCAAAGACTTGAAAAATTATAGACCGACCAGCTTACTGTCCGTTGCCTACAAAGTATTTACTAAGGTAATCGCAAATACAATCAGGAACACCTTCGACTTCTGTCAACCAAAGAACCAGGCAGGATTTCTTAGAAGCTACTCAACAATAGACCACATTCACGCTATCAATTAGGTGATAGAGAAATATGTGGAATATAACCAACCCGTATATATAGATCTCATTGATTACGAGACAGCGTTTGATTCAGTCGAAACCTCAGCAGTCGTGCAGGCATTTCAGAATCAGGGTGTAGACGAGCCGTATGTAAAAATAATGAAAGATATCTATAGTGGCTCCACAGCCACCGTAGTCCTCCATAAATAAAGCAACAAAATCCCAATAAAGAAAGGCGTCAGGCAGGGAGATACGATCTCTCCAATGCTATTCACAGCGTGTTTACAGGAGGTATTCAGAGACCTGGATTGGGAACAATTGGGGATAAGAGTTAATGGAGAATACCTTAGTAACTTGAGATTCGCTGATGACATTGCCTTACTTAGTAACTCAGGGGACCAACTGCAATGCATGCTCACTGACCTGGAGAGTCAAAGCAGAAGGGTGGGTCTAAAAATTAATCTGCAGAAACCTGAAGTAATGTTTAACACTCTCGGAAGAGAACAGCAGTTTACGATAGGTAGCGATGCACTGGAAGTGGTAAGGGAGTACATCTACTTAGGACAGGTAGTGACTGCGAATCCGGATCATGAGACTGAAATAATCAGAAGAATAAGAATGGGCTGGGGTGCGTTTGGCATGCATTCTCAGATCGTGAACAGCAGGTTGCCATTATCCCTCAAGAGAAAAGTGTATAACAGCTTTGTCTTGCCAGTACTCACATACAGGGCAGAAACCTGGAGGTTTACGAAGAGGGTTCTACTTAAGGACAACGCAACGAGCTATGGAAAGAAGAATGATGGGTGTAACGTTAAGGGATAAGAAAAGAGCAGATTAGGTAAGGGAAGAAACGCGAGTTCATGACATCTTAGTTGAAATCGAGAAAAGAAATGGGGATGGGCAGGGTATGTAACGAGGAGGGAAGATAACCGATGGTCATTAAAGGTTACGGACTGGATTCCAAGAGAATGGAAGCGTAGCAGGGGGCGGCAGAAAGTTAGGTGGACGGATGAGATTAAGAAGTTTGCAGTGACACATGACCGGGGTAATTGGAGAAGTATGGGAGAGGGCTTTGCCCTGAAGGGGGCGTAACGCGGATGATGATGATGATGATGATGATGGTGGTGGTGGTGGTGGTGGTGGTGGTGGTGGTGGTGGTGGTGGTGGTGGTGGTAAAATGAGTCATCAAGAGAAAGTAGCAGGGCTACTATTACATCAAATAAAGCAGAATCTGGCTGGAGAGAAGGCTTCGGCAAGGGGACCTGTCGAACGATGAGTCCCCTTGTCGAAACGATGTCATCGTTCAGTCACTGTCCATAACTTCAAGTACCCATCTTTGTGTAAACCTCCGCCATGTACAAAAGAGAAAAGTACGTCGCAATATTCGATCATGACAACAAATACCGCGCGCCACTGTGCTTTCTCCTGCAACGTGTAAGTTCAAAGGATGAGACGCTCTACACGCCTTGAGAGTTCGTGTGCTGTAATTAAGCACTGTTCGGCGAAATTTTATCTGCAGACAGCTATGCAATGTTCAACGCCACGACGAGCGGCAAAAATATCTTGGTACTAATTAAGTCACGGTGTAACCTAATATTCTGAACATTAAGCAGTGATTTGGGCTTGTTGTTAGGACATCGTGAGGCTCATAGCGCGTGAAAAAGACAAGGACGAAAGGGAGACGTGACTTAGCGCCTGTGTGTCACGTCTCCCTTTCGTCCTTGTCTTTTTCACGCGCTATAGGCCTCACGCTGAATTTGCTACAAAATAAATTGCGAGTTAACCAGCAATCTAAAGTAGTGACATTGTGTTACGGGCTTCTGTATTCAACTGTCACCTTCCGGCAAGAGAGAGAGAGAGAGAGGGTGTGAACTTTAATGAGCACCAGCAGTTCAGTCGGCTGGGCCTAGGCCTCCCACGATGGGACGTGGAGGTCTCGCCTCTTCGCCGCTTCGTAGGCCTGCTGAGTCGCCCAGAGTTGGTCGTCGAGATGGGAGCTGCGCACTCCCATAGCATGTAGGGGAGTGTTGCTGATTCAGTTTTACAGACCTTGCACGTCTGGCTCGGGTAGATGTCGGGGTATATGGTGTGATAGCGTGTGAGGGAGGGGTATGTATTCGTCTGTAACAGGCAAAGGGTGGTTGCCTGTGCTCTGTTTAACCTGCGGTGAGGGGTGGGGAATATTCTTCTTGCGAGGTAAAATGACTTCACAAGGACGTTGTATCTTGTAAGGCGGTCGCGTCCTGCAGGTGCACCTGCACCGTCTCCGGCACGGTTGACTAGTCCTCGTGCTACGGAGTGCGTAACCTCGTGTAGGTTGGTGAGGTGCGGGTGGACAACGCCGGCGTGTGCTGGGATCCAGACGAGGGTGATTTGATTTTCAGACGAATGCGGGGCTTATTGTAAGATACGGAGTGATTGCTGAGAAATACCTTCCGGCAAGAAAAACAAATATATGTGAGTCATCTAGTACAAAACCCTTTCCAGGAGCGCCGAGCGTCCTGTCCTGGATCGTTTTTCTTTTTTTCATAATCGAACCGCATTATTGGTGATGTTCTCGCATTGTTATTATTATTATTATTATTATTATTAATATTAATATTATTATTATTATTATTATTATTATTATTATTATTATTATTATTATTATTATTATTATTATTATTATTATTATTATTATTATTATTATTCCAACACAAATTATTTGCTAAATTATCCAAAACTAACGAACTATGGAGAACACAAAAAGCTGCTTTCGTAATCCGAAGGCGACGAGGCCGCCTTCATTTTATGAAGAGTCAGAGCTCTGCTTTCCGCAAGTTGTTTTATTTATTTATTTATTTATTTATTTATTTATTTAGCTATAGAAGCATGGGAAGGTAGGCCACGTCAGAGCCGGCTATGCCAAAATCCCAGATTCGTTATGCAAGATAAGAAAAAAGATTTGTTTGCTGTTGCAGAAACATAATCTGCCTGTGTCAGTTGACTAGATCATTAGTATAGTTCGTTAGCCCTGCATTTAAAACAAATTCCACGATAGTTTCCCGTCCGAGAGACGAGACGAAAGTGATCTTCGCAGTGATTACGAGTCACTCCGCGTACTCACGCCGAACAAAAGACCCAGTGAATCGTGATAAGCTAGCGTCTTTCTTGGAATATTGAGTACAGCCAACTTCACAATTAGATGAACGCGAATTTCACCTTTTGAACGCGAACGACTGATTGGTTTGGAAGCAGCCCCGGTCTGTATGAGCAGCCAGCGGTACCTTACTCTAGCGACGATGTGGGTCGAAACGCCCCAACCGTTTTAACTCAACAGCCAGCCAATGTGGCGCCGCTCCAAACACACACGTTCTTGTTTCCGCCCTTTACTTCTCGGTCCCGCCGCTACAACATTCCTTTACACGGAGCAACCAGTGTCGATTCAAGTATGTAGCGTACGTCTGATATTTTGTTCTGCACGATAAATTTAGCACAATTTTCCAGGCTTCTTGAATGACAGTCTGCATTTGTAATCAGCTCACTTTCTAATGTCTAGGGTGGTACGAATATAGTTTATAGTTAAGTAGTTTCTAGAATATAGTTAAGCAGCTTCTGAGGTCGAATGCAATATCGAATATTTGTCGAAAAGTTAGCGAATGATGTACAGCGTCGTCACCATTAATATCGAACAATTTTTCTCGCACTGGTATTCACAACATACAAAAGCTGTCATTACATTGGCCATTATAAAACATACTTTACTAAAGTAGCATTAGGAACAACTAAGCAGTTTGTTCGCAAACTCGGGGCTCATTAAAACGCAGGTGGTCATGCAAGACAGCCTTGGGCGTCATGTGATATCCGCACACACCTTCGTGATCAAATCAAATGGGCGTGTTGTCTGCGGCGATGACAGGGCGTAAAAATGGAGCTTTTTTTTTTTATTATTGCGATAAAGGCTTGCCCTGAAGGCATAATTCTTGGAGCGCATATGTGTATTATATGTGTGCTGTGAGGCCTGTGTTGTGTATGAATTGAAGCAGTGTTTTGTGGTATCTGTTGTCATGTATCCAGCGGTCATAGCTGGTTGTCACACTGTAGCGGAGGCCGGCTTGCAGTAGGAGATGCGAGCGTTCCGATTGTAAACCCGTACATGTCCATATTAGGTGGTATGCATCTGATTCCACCACAGGAACGGAGCAGTATGGACACGTAGCACCCAGTGGTAAATGCGACCAGTTCCACCTTGAGATAACAGCCGGTGTAAGGGCCACCCCGGCCCGAAGCCTCCTAAGCACAACTTCCTCCGCCCTAGTAAGGTGAAGGGGGAGGGAGCAGACACACGGTGGGATAAGAGCGCGTGTGTCCTGCCGGAGAACATTTTTACGGGCTCGCAGCGAGTTACGGGGTTGGGGTGGGAGGGGAATAGGTAGAGGATCAGGATTAGGAGGGCAGTGTGCCTGCTGGTCAGCAGCAATGTTGTGAGGGTTCGCTGAATGGCCTTGAATCCAGTGTACCTTGACGCAAGTAGCTGTCTTACTATTCATAGTGTGTATTCCCTCGCAGATTTCCATCGCCTTATCAACCTTCTTGAGTTCCTGAATAGCCGCTAAAGAATCAGTGAAGATATCTAGTTGCTTGATAGTAGGCACCTTAGATGTCACATCTTGCACAGCGTCGTGGATGGCTTGAAGTTCCAGTACTAGAGCGCTGGCTTCCGTAGATAAATAGCGCTGGTGGCCGCTGATGAAATTATGCGTAGTACTCAGGAATGATGTCCTTCCGCCGTCAGGGAGAATGGCAGCATCCGTATAGACTTTGCAGGTGTTAACGCATGATGCATCGACGATGTTGTGTTCGTCAATAATACCTGTTGTATCGCTGCGTCGTAACTTCGTTGGCTTATTAGTTGTGATGCTGGTGAATTCCCAGGGAGGCATTGGATAGGGCTGATGGTCAATCCGAGAGCCGCGGTGAAAATGAGCATGCAACGCAGCGACAGCCGGAATAAGTTGCTTTTTTATTTCACGTGCTTTTTCACGTTGCAAGATTACCTCTGCAATTGTGTTGAGCTGGGCATGTTCCTGTAAGGTTGGTAGCGGAGTGATGCGGGGCAGTGCTGTGATTGTGCGCATAGCATCGCGATTAATCGTCTCCAACTGTGCCAGCTGTGCCAAAGTCAGCCGTTGAAATTGTGCTTGATATAAAATTCGTGGCTGCAAGACTGCACGCACCAACCGTCGAGCTACGTCAGTACGAGCTCCAGCAGCTTTTGCTGCAATGCGACGAATAAGGTGAAGTGTTTTTGACGAACTCTGTCTGGTTTTACGGAGCCAGTGTGCCACTGGTTCGAATGATCGCGGCAGATGATCCCATCATTACATGAAGTACGTCGCAATGATATGTAATTTAGATTAGAATTATGTGGTTCAACGTGTTCAAAACCACGTTATTACCCCTGAGGCTCCAAGCAGACCAGAGAGCTCTATATCAAATTGAACGTCTGCACCGCGCATCGAATAGTCAATCGCTCCTTGATCGTCTCATTAACCGTCCGCTATCTCGCATGGGAAAAATGGCGGCATTATTTATGAATATATCCGCCGTGGTCGTTTAGTGGCTATGGTGTTGGGCTGCTAAGCACGAGGTCGCGGGATCAAATCCCGGCCACGGCGGCCGCATCTCGATGGGGGCGAAATGCGAAAACACCCGTGTACTTAGATTTAGGTGCACGTTAAAGAACCCCGGGTGGTAAAAATTTCCGGAGTCCCCCTACTACGGCGTGCCTTATAATCAGAAAGTGGTTTTGGCATGTAAAACCTCATAATTTAATTTCTTTTTATTTATGAACATCACTGACATTTCTGGACATGCTGTTTCAGTTGCGCCTCCACTTCCAAAAGATAATATGAAACACGAATTCCCCATTTACCTCACAATCCCTGATATACACAAAAAGTCTGATATGCCTGTTTCGGCAATATTCCAATTGGCTCAGTTTCACGTGTTCGAAAGGTTTCCAGATTATCTTCAAGTATTCACAGCTGCATCTGTACACAGCGATAGATAAGGTGCCTCTGCAGCTTTCTTCTGCCCTTCGACTCAAATACGGTGTATCTTTCAAATACCTCATCCAACTTCGTCAACAACTGCGGAGCTAGCAGCAATTAATGTTGCACCGAAATACGTGCAAGAGGAGTTAACTACATCAAAGATTGGCATCTTTACGGACTCCCGCGCTGCCCTTAGCAGGTTACAACGCTGACAGATTGATTGCTCAGTTGTGCGCAGCATTACTGACCCTGCAAGCAAAATTTCATCATGTGGGGTATATCTCTTTGCTCAATGGATACCTTCCAACGTAGGAATCACCGGAAATGAAGAGGCCGATCGACTGGCTTCAACTTGCGCTCGTAACAACTGTGACTGCCCAGAAATTTTGTGCAAGCTTGATGACGCTCGTCTGCCGATTCGTCGCCACCTACTCAAGCAGCATCCAGACCAGCTCGTCGCAAATGGAACGTTCCCGCCTCGCGTTCGCGGTCGAGGCTTGCCTCGTCGCGCTAGAGCACAACTACTTGAGCTGAGGGTTGGCTGCGTGAACGTGCACGAACGTTTATGTATATAGACAAGGACGTGTGGCCAGTCCATCGTGTACGTCTTGTAGCTGCTGCGAGACACTTCAGCACCTTATATTTGAGTGCCCCACTTTCAGTGCGCAGCGCATGTCGCTAGTGAGAGGCTATCATCTCCTTGGCCTGCGGTGTACGACACTGGACGAATGTTCGTACCCCAGTGGTTGTGCGTCTAAACGTGATCAGGCTCATCGCGCTCTACTCACTTTTCTAGAGTTAACTTAGGTTCGTGTTTGTAGCGTCGAAACAATTTTATTCAAAATTCTGTAGTAGCGTGACGTTCAGTGACCGTCCCTATACCGTGTGTGATCTGTACCGTGTGTTCTACTTTATTCTTTAGATTTGGCCTGTTGCTCTTCCTTTCCTCTTTCCTCCCCTCCTTCCTACCTTCCATTTCTGTGTTGCTGTCACTTCCTCCTGAAGAGTAGGCAGGCGTTGTGCCCCTTCCGGTGGCAGTTGCCAGCCTGCTCCTCGCTTTCAATTTCCTGTTAATTGTATATATGTGTTCAAAACAAATAATAATAATAATAATAATAATAATAATAATAATAATAATAATAATAATAATAATAATAATAATAATAATAATAATAATAATAATTGGAAGCACGCCGTAGTGGGGGACTTCGGATTAGTTTTGACCACCTGGAGTTCTTCAACGCGTACCTAAATCGAAATGAAGGAGCGGTCTTGCATTTTGGCCCAGTAGAAACGAGGCCACCGCGACCGGGGGCAATGAAACGTATTCATATATAATTCGATGAGAAGGCACAGGCGCTGCATCTATGTACAGTAACAAGAAATTCCCGCTGTCGAATTACATGTATAAACAGCATTCCATTGCGAGTGATCGTGGCTCAGGCGGAAAAGTCTGGCTCTCCGAGCGACGCAGCCTGCTCACCGCTGCTGAAGAGGTAGCGATCGCGCTAGCCATCGCGGATCCCCGCACGCGCACGGTTCTCGGTGGCTCTAAACAAGCCATCCAAAATTTCTGAAAACTCACTCTGTGTCCCGCCGCACACATTTTCCGCGGTTGCGCTCTGGACAGAACTGTAAGCTTAGTGTGGGTACCAGCTCACGCGGGGAACTCTGGGAACGAAGAGGTCAACCGTTTAGCCGGAGGCCTAATTAATCGGGAGGCAGGCCCCTTGAACCCGGATGCGCTCGCAGAGGCCCCCAAATCCTATGCTGACATTACCAACTTCTACAAGGACCCGAGACGTGTGTACCCCCCTCCCCACCCCCACCTCGACCGAGCGCAAGCCACCATGCTTCGCAGACTGCAGACCGATTCCATTATCAGTCATTCTAGGCTTTATTTAATCACTGGAGGGGATTACGACCCCGTCTGTACTAAGTGCGACCATGGAGTGTTCGCGACTCGGGCACACATTCTCTGGGGATGCGAGGGTAACCCTCCCCCACAATCATTACTGCCAGCTCCCTCCGAGGAGGGTTGGAACCAGCTGCTGACAAGAGCAGACAAGAAAACGCAACTTGCACTCGTCTTGTGGGCCCAAGACGTCGCTCCCACCTGAGAGCCACACTAGGCCTACCTGCCCTAACTTCCTACCCTGCAGTGGCAGATAATGTTCTCTCTCTCTCTCTCTCTCTCTCTGCTCTAGCTAGTACGTTCTGTCCACTGTAGGTGAGATTAAATTTATTCCATTTCTGCTTCAATTTAATGTATGATCGTGCACAGTCAACGATGTAAAGTATTCAATAACTTTTTTCGAAAATATTGGAATTTAGGAAAAGTTACTATTCCATTCGAGGACTGATCGAATAGGACGATATTCAATTCGTTATTCGAAAGTTCCGAATATTCGCACAAGCATACAGTAATGTCGTTGTCGCATTGTCTCGAACATTTCTCGTTATCGTCAGTATGACACTGATGATGGCCACAACGTGTCAAATACAAGCTTATCTTACTAAGAAAACCAGCGCGAGGACGGGACACACACTAAAACAAAATTACACTGTTTGGGTCGTAGCTTGCCACACAAGAATAAACGTCATCTGTCTTGTCCGCATTTCCTTTCTTACACGCTGTGAGCCCGGTACTTCCCAGTAACGAACGGCATGCGCGTTATCAGCATGACACAGCATTTCCGACAGGAAAGTATACATATATATAGCCGGTGTGGCGTTTTCAAGAAAGGAAACGCAAGCAACGCAGTCGACGATTACTGTTGTGTGGCAGATATACAGCCCAAAGGGTGTACCTTGGTCTACACTCTACACTCTATGAAAAGTTTACACCCTTTGGGGAGCATCTTGTCCCACAACGATAATCGTCATCCGTGTTGCGCGTGTTTCCTTTCTTTAACGCGGCAAGCCCGATTTTTTTCAGTCACGAACGGCATGCGCATTATCAGTGTGACGCAGCATTCTCGACAGGGAAGTAACGAGCGCCGTGTTTTCAGGAAAGGAAACGCAAGCAAGGCAGACGACGATTATTGTTGTGGGACAAATATACATCCCAAAGAGTGCAACCGTTTTAAGAGTGTAAGAAATGTTTACACCCTTTGGAGTGTATATTTGTCACACAACAATAATCGTCATCTGTCTTGCCCGCATTTCCTTTCTTGCAAACGCTGCGCTCGTTACTTTGCTGTCGGGAATGCTATGTCATGCTGATAACGCGCATGTCGTTCGTTACTGGAAAGTACCGGGCTATATATATATATATATATATATATATATATATATATATATATATATATATATATATATATATATATATATATATATATATATATATATCAGAAGAAAGCGTTTGTGGAGTCGGGCAAATATACACAGTGAAGTAGACGCGCGTATGAAGTGATTTATTGACGTTTCGGCCGGGGTCCGACCTTCACCAGAATATAATGTATAGCATAAGTACAGTTTTTATACATGTGAATATCAACCGGATGAAGATATGTTTAGATGAAAAATGAAGAAAATGCGCCAACAGAATGCATGTCGATCGTTCTGAAGAACAGCTCATACATATCTAAACAGATGGCGTTTGCAAACACATCATTTGGAGATACGCACAAAATATTAAATTCGAAAGGCAATTGTCAGGTGACAGGAGAAAACGTCACCGAATAGGTGCTATGTCACCATCAACAACAACAAGTGAAGAAATAAAAATAAAAACAAAAAACGAAAGAATAGTGACGTGCTAGTAAAAAAGGAAGAATCGTGGCTTACTTGTAAAAAAAAACAAGGGAAAATAGGGAAAATGTGACGGGCTATGTAGACAAGCAACTCAATTTTCCTACGCTTTCATTCAAACCAGACGCGACGATATCAAACTTATAGATAAGAAAGGATTCACGGGCTTCTCTATCATAATTTGAACGAAATCCCGATTCAAGCAACGTGACTTTCATCTTATCAATCGAGTGGTCAGGGAGGTGCACGTGTTTTGAGATGGGCAGGTTGGGCAACGTGTTGGCGTGATATTTGTGATTGTTAAAGCGCAAGCTAAAAGGCCCTTCTGTTTGGCCAATGTACTGTTTTTTGCACAGTGGACATTCAGGCATATATATAACGTTTTTAGTATCGCAGTTGAAGTCGCCTGTGATTCTTAAACGAAAGTTTGAAGCCGTACTAGTGACCTGCTGCGATGTACACATGTAGGGGCACACTTTACAACGCGGTTTTCGGCGAGGATGGCTTCCGATGGGCGTCAGGGCAGTCATTCCTAGATGATGATGACAGTTTATCTGGGATATTTGTGACTTTACGGTATAATACTTTAATCGGTTCAGCGAAGATGTCCTTGAGGCGTTCGCTTTGCATTAGGATATTTTGGTGCTTCTTTAGTACATCTGAAACACACGGGACTGGCGAAGAATGGGTTAGGACAAGATTTATGGTATGGGTTGTGACAGCGCACACAAGACAGGGACAACAGAAGAATAAAACGACGACACAGCGCTGACTCTGTGCGCTGTCACAACCCATACCATGAATCCCAACCAACTGGCCCAACTTGCCGTTCTGAGGACAAGATTTGTCTGGGGTGAGGGAGTCAGTTTCTTCGCAGTGGACAGAAGCATCCTACGGTCATGCACTTCTGCGCGTTTTATATATTGCGTCGTTAATTAGTTGTGCTGGATAATTTTGGTTGACTAAAGCGTTCTTTAGAGCGCCGTAAGTTTTTTGAAACCCGGATTGTTCTGAGCAGATCCTTTTGAAACGTAAGGTCGGAATTTAAAGAATGCTAGACTTGCAAGGTTTAGCGTGGGTACTATCGAAGTACAAATATTGAGATCGATCTGTCAGCTTTTTGAATAGAGCAGTAGATAGCTTATCATTTAGCACTGAAACGCCGACATCAAGGAAGTTAATAGTAGATGCAGAATAGGTGTAAGAAAATTATATGGATGGATCGGCATTGTTAAATTTAGAAATGAAGGAAAGCAGCTCCTGTTCACCATGCGACCAAATAAAAAAAAAACATCGTCGATGTAACGCTTGTAAAACAAAGGTTTTAGCGCCCGTGTTAGCAAAACTTTATTTTCTAGCTCACCCATAAATATATTGGCGTTGCTGGGGCCAATCCGCGTATCCATTGAAGTTCCACTAACTTGGACATAGTGTTGACCTTCAAATTTGAAGTTGTTTAGTTCTAAAATAAGTGTCAGCCAAGCGACCAGTGTGTTGCTATCGGTTAGTTTCTAGGGTAATGCTGCTTGGTAGAAACTGACGACTGCCCTGAGGCCATCTGCGTGCGGAATATTGGTTCGTGTAAGAATGTAAGAACAATGTAAGAACTTGCGAGACGCAAGGATTCATTCGCATCGACGCAGCCACCGCCAACGGCCTGACCTGACGCTGCGGTGGCTCCACCTCCCGCTCCCGACTACACCTTCACATAGCAAGCATAACGCGCCAATTTTCTAACATATTCGCGATTTATGCCACTGCTTGTATTGAGTGCTTGAACTGTTTTGAAAAAAGACGCAAATCGACCCGCGCAATCTCATTGAAACAATGTCTCGCCCCGACACCCGCAATACAAGCAAAAGATACGCTCATGTCTTTCTGGTCGTATGTTTCTCGCAAGGCTCCGAAAAAAATCTCACAACATATCCGCTTCTTCTCGCAAGCCTGCATGCCAGCCTTATCTTCAATAGCGATCTATGGTGTAACCTAATCTCCTTCAACCATTTTCGAGGCCACAGTGCTCGGGGCCAGAAAATATTTCTAGTAAGCATAGTGGGTCGATTACCTTTATGCCTACGTTTCGGTTATTTAAAAGTTAGCTCGAGGTGGTTATTCCTCGTATCGAGACAGGATTTTGATCGCGTTCGTTTTGCCAAGGCATCCCTCATAACCTAGGTGTATACGTTTGATATGTAAAGTCATTGATCGAGTGACGAATCGATAAAACACTCAATTACCCGTTCAATCAAAGAAGCGGAGGGTACGCACGAGCACGGCCACTCGATGCACCGAGCGGCCGTGACACGAGAGTTCCGTTTGCTCTCGATGGGCTACGGTGAGCGTGGTGTTTAAAGCCAGGCCCATCTGCGTGGCCAGAAGCCAAATCAAATGCTCGCGCGTACACACAGAAATATGCTTCACCAGATAGCAGAAAGTCAACACATTTGTTTGGTTGTTACTGCTTCTAACAGACAGTACTGAAAAGGAGCTAGCATCCAGCATTCATCATCAAATTCAAGCGTTTAATTCGTGGATCCGTAGAAGAAACGTAGACGTTGCACTGATGAACATAACTTCATTCATAAAAGAAGGTAACATTCTCATAAAAGCCTTTTTCGCACGAAAGAGAAAATGTAAGGTAAAAATGTTGAAACAATACTCTGAAGCAGTGGCGTACCAGCTATTTCTAGAATGGGATGGGCGGGGGAGGAGGGGTCAAACCGCAGAAGATCTGAGCTCTCGCTCTCTCTCTGTATAGCGAATTGCTATTACAATTAGTGAAGTAGCCTGAAAATGCTTACGTCAGTTATATTTATATTTAACAGACAGGGACCTATTTATCACTCACACATGGTGAACCATGGGGGCCCGAAAATGATCTGAATTTGTATTTATCTCTTGCAACTATATACAAAATCTCAAGATGATGCAGGGACCAAAGGCAATAAGTTCCCCACAGTGGCCCCGAATCCCGCCCAGTAGCATCAGTGCAGCGCATATAAAGAATACACATTTGCTACAAAGAATTTGAATAATTCAACAAAGAATTGTAATTGCTGTCTAACTCTACAGCATAAATGTTTCGATAGTTTAGGTAATAGTGTTGTCGAGGTTACATACAACGACGTAGAATCAACATAAATTGCTTGCTATATTTACATTTAAAAAAAATTGACCCGCCATCCCAGCCCTGCAACAGTGACCAGCGAATCTGTGGAAAACCACCACAACTGCTCGGGGAGGGGGGGATGCAATGCTTTATTACTTTATAACGCCACCCCCTCCCCCACTCAATTTCCGCTAGATTTGATATCTGTTGAGTTCGTAGTTCTTCCAGGGAAACGAGATAAATTCTTTGTTCACGAAACACATTCAAAAAGCTCCGCATAGCTTACATGCGTAATTTACTGCAAATTTATAAGTAGTCACCTGTCTTTGAAGTTTACCTGCATATTGCCCATAACGCGCCCTTTATTTTGGCCAAATATAAACAAAATGTCTTGTTTAGTTCATCGAGGACATCGCTGAACCTAAGACTGGACGTGTTATGGCGCCTGAAAATAGGGAAAGAAAAACGAAGGCTCATTAATTACTTGCAACGCTCCTCACCGGACCAGGAATGTAAAAATTTTGTCGCACGTTGTAGTTACTATGTCCCCCCTCCCGTTTCCACAAGATATAAATCTGTTGTAAGCTACAGCTATGTCAGGAATTAAGCATAGCTGATAGCGGCCATATCGCACGAAGGAGTGGGTACGCGCCATCGAAGAAGGCGCGTACCCACTGATCCAATCCAATCCAATCGGGTCGAGCGGCTGGTGAGATTGAAGAAGAAGAAGAATTCTAACCGTTGTGTCGCTTGGTCTCGGAGAGCTGTCACGTCGACCTCGAAAAATAAGTTAAACAAAAGCAGGATCTCGTGCAGTGTTACAAATGGCGAGGAAGCGCAAGCGCAAGGGCGCTAGCAAGAAAGCCAGCGTGCGCGAACGAGAGACAACTGCTTCTGCATCCCCAGCTGCGCCGGTGACGCAAGCCGACGCCGGGACACGGGAGGAAGAAAAGTGCGACCAGGAAGCTCCCAGTCACGAGAAGACCCACCACGCCGAGGCTCTTACGGGCGAGACGTCGACGCCTAGGGAAGGCGTGCCAGACGGGACCGCCGCCCAGCACGCGGGTCTCCGAGAACTTGCAGAGCACGACGAACGTGCTGGACAGCTGACTACCACGGCGGACAAGGATAAGAAGAGCACCGCAGGCGCTGACGACTCGGCATCACCCGCTCCGGTCGCTGAGCCGGGACGCGTCGCATCCAGAGACCCTGAAAGAGCGGTAACACAATACGTATATGATCCGGTCGTATATAAGTTCTGATACCCAGGAGCGACAACATCGAGACATTAGCTCGTGAAACATTAGGCGCGCATATCGGATGCACTTAGGTTACTGTTGCATGGGCGACGTTTTGGCCAACACCGGAGGCGGCGCCAGGACTTTTTTAACGCAACAGCGTTAAGGAGCTCGTGTCGCAGAAAATCCGGTGTCGGTGTCGGCGGCGTTGGCCGTGAGCGATAAATCCCAGAAGGCACTTCATAAATAAAAAAATATCTTGCAAGATGGGCGGGTGGGAATCGAACCAGGGTCTCCGGAGTGTGAGACGCTACCACTCAGCCACGAGTTCGTTCGTTCAAAGCGGGACATAATCGCCTCTAGTGAATGCGGTGTTGCCTTAGAAACGTGCCGTAGAAAGTCATACTACGGTGTATATCGGTAATTACGACCACGTAACTTACAGAAGTCACAGTTTCACGAGTACGTTTCCGCTACATATCTTCTGCGCTCTGCGCACACGCAGAGCAATCTTGCGGCAAACACAGGAGACCCCCTCCTCGCAATGTACGGCGCTGCCCCGACACGAGGCGCGCCACTCGCGCCATGATCGCGTCCGCCTTCATGGCGCGTCGCGGCCCGGCTGTCCGTGCCGATCGCGACGTTTGGCTGGCGTTGATCGTTTGAGTAGGCAGTGCGAACGGGGTGCGATAACGCTATCGCGTTCCACTTTTGAAGGCGAAGCTTAAGCGTCTCCCAATTTTTGTGCTGCGTTTGCAAAGCATGATTCTAAATTTTCGTCGGGAGTGCAGAAGGGCACTCCACTTGGCACTTCATAGTGGGGGTGGGGAAGTGGGGAGGTGATATGAGGGGGTCGGCCTCCTCCTTAGCGCCCGCCCTGGCTAAAACAATCCGCGAACAAAGTGTTGTGCATGGCTTAGTAACGTCAGTCATTGAGCTATAGTTGATCCAACATGATCCTGCATGGTTATAGACTGTTCCATTACACCGCAGCAACGATTCGCTTAGGAAACCATGTTTCTTACCAATTGTTGCTTCGATATAGTCAACTGACAACGCGCGTTTCTTGCAGACAGTTTTTTTATCAAATACTGTCCAGTGTGACGGTGCCCATAGAAAACGGCGCAGAAATGGTCAGAGCGACGCGGCGCCCACGTTATAGATGAGATCAGCCGGCCATGAACGATGGATAAGACTGGCATAGAATCGAGAGAAAGGCATCGCTATATAAGATCCCGGCCCTGACTTGGCGATTCTTCAGTATTCTGTGTACGGCCGGCGTACGCAACCGCGGAGCCACTCGAAAGGGCAAGATCTGCGTGTCCGAAGGCAGGACCGTGACTGAAGGAAGGACATGTGTGTCCTCTTTTTTTGTCTTTCTTTTCTGTTACGTGCCCGTAGTACGATAAAAGAAAGTCAAAGCGCGCAGTTTTTCCTATAGTGTTCTGTAGAAGAAACAACAAAAATGTTGTCACGTGTGCGCAAATCTGTCCGAATTGTTTCGAGGTTTGCGGATATATATAGGCTTCAGTTGAAAAATTATTGAGCGCCGAATACTTTCTGCTAGTTCTATTTGCTTTATCCAAATTGCAGGAACCTACTTGTAAAGCACATCGCACGGTTATATTTCTGCTCACATACCATGAAAGGACCATGCCTATGTGCACTATTCCTATATGCACTATATGCGCCGCATATTAGCTAAGACACCGGCGAAACTATAGACTGCTATAGTATAAAACGTTAATTCGCCCTGTTCTAGAATATGCATCTGTCGTTTGGTTCCCCTATAAACAATGCGAAATAAGCTCGCTCAATAACGTTGAACGGAAATCTATCTGTTTCATTTGCCAAAATTACAGCCGCACTTTCTCACCAAGACAGGCTCAACTATTTTTGAACATTGAGCCATTACTTTCACGTTATCACATTGAAGCCTTAGAACTTTTATATGCAATTAATAACTCCACATCTGTTCTTTCTGATTGTAACTATATCACATTTACTAACGCAAGTTGTACCCGCAGCTCCCACGCCTTGAACATAACACCTATTTATGCCCGTACTAATACATTCAAGTAGAGCTTTTTCCCACGTACAATGGAGCTTTGGAGTTCTCTACCCGATAACATTCGTTCACTATCACTAAAATATTTTATAGCTACCACTGGTAAGCACTTCGTTAACATGTAAAGAGCTTCTTTTTGATCATTCATCTCTTTGTGTATATGTGTGTTTTTAATGTGTAATGTATAGTAATGTATAATGTTCCCACTCCTGCTATAGTCCTATGTTGTACTGCAGTTTGTGTAAATAAATATAATACGGCAAACTATAACAATTAAAGCTGTTCACTAATAACTGTAAAGAGCTCCCATTCTGTATGTTATATAGATCGCGCTTGTCTCTATGGCTTTGACTTCACAAAGAGCGGTGCTTTTATCAATCGCAGGGACCCTCAAGCGAAGGCAGCCACTGTCCCATCGATGACGCGGACAGCGGTGCTTCCGTACCGACTACTAATCATAGGAGCGAAACCACGAAGCAGATCATCATCATCGGCGTCGCTCTGCTGCTTTTCGTCGTAGTGCTCTGGAGAAACTTCCTACCCGTGGAAGGCAACGCGTATCGCGCAGAGAAGAACGTGTCGCCGAACCACAGCGTGTGTCGGACAAGCGCCTGCACGGAGTATTCGAGGCGCCTGCAGCATTCCCTGTCCACCAAGGCCAATCCATGCTACAACTTCTACCGCTACGTCTGCGACTCGTGGAGCGACTCGTCCGGTAGCACCCTGTCCATGACGAGCGAGCGTCTCAAGACGCACGTGCTACGCAGCTGGATCGACGGCGACACGATCGCTCTCAGGCGGGTCGGCGAAATGACGCTGCTCGCAACGTCACTGTTCCGTTCCTGTGTCTCCGGGAACAGCCTTCGTAGCGTTTCTTCTGACGGCATGGCCGAACTTCGAGCACTTATGGATCAGCGGGGCCTTAAGTGGCCGAGTGCTTCAGCGTCCACCCCGCCAGCGCGGGACCTTCTGGGAATGCTTGTTGACTGGACTCTCAACTGGAACGTTGACGTCTGGTTCTCGCTGCGAGTGATTCTCGCCGACACGCCTCGCCACAGCTTCACGTTTCACGTGCGCCAGAGCGCAGCGCTCCAGCGGTGGTCCAAGGAACGAGCTGTCCTGGAAGCTGCGGAACAGCACGAAGCCTTCGTGACCGCCTACGCCAGGGAGTTTGGGACCAGCAACGCCGAGGGATTCGACCGCGCAGTTCAGGACGTCTTAGAGACAGAGCCGGAGATCGAGAAATTTCTGACCGACTACACGCCCGAACGTGAGCTCGCCGGTGACGGCTCCAGTCAGAAGAAAATAGAAACGGACGCCGAGCGTTGGAGAAGCGCGGTTCACCGTAGCCTGGGGCCTTCCGCTCACAACGTCTCCACAGGGAACATCGCATTAATCTCCAGCCAAGGTCTTATCGCCGCGGTGGCCATTTTGCTGTCCAGAGACGCCAAGAGGGAGAAATACTATTCGTCCATAGGCTGGGCGGTGGCCAGAGAGCTGGGTCGCCTCGTCAGCGGCAGTTTGAGGGAACTTCATGGCATGACGAGCACTGACCTGCTGCTGTGGTGTTGGGACAGGATGGACAAGTTGACCAGCAGCGCTCTTGTGGCGCCGTTCTACAGGAGCACGCCACTGGGCAGCGCAGCTGCATTATCGCGAGAGCTTTTCGACACGCTTCGAAGCAGCGTCTCTCTGGCCCTTAGCGAAAATTCGTGGATGGACAATCGGACGAAGCAGATCGCGTCCTCGAAGATAGCTACCTTGTCGCTCGCCTTCGGGTTTGCCAAGGGAACCTTTCCTCATGTTCCGCGCGTTGACCAGCCGTCAAAAAGCAACGGAAACGAAACACTATTTCGTGCTTGGAAAAGAGCAACCACTACCTACCAATCGGTACGTATACTTGCGCATCTCATTTCATGCTAGACCCACTAACAAATGCCGCTTTATAACATCGTGCCAGTCTGTGCGCCTCAGGATATGATCACAACGTGCACTGTATACTGTGGACGTAATACATGCGTCCTGAACTATAAATTGACGATAAACTACATAAAGCTGGCCGCTGTCTTCCTACTAGTCTTCCAACACCTTCACTTAGCGCTAATATCGGTGTCACTGCCACGCATCAACAAAGCCACGCACTCCATTTGCGGCAGCGAATGCATTTCCCTGACCCATTCGAGGGTCGCATGTATACGGTTCTTTCGTTCTTGTGTTCTTCGCACCCAGTTGTCCTTGGAGGCAAAGGCGAGCTTGCATTCCTACGAGCTGCTCATGAGCAACGCCTTCTTCCACGGTGACACGGCTACGGTGCGGCTGCAGCCATCGCTGCTGCAGATGCCCCTGTACGCAGACACATTGCCTGTCAGCTTGCGGTACGCGGGCCTTGGATACGTCCTCGTGCATCAGATGATGCGTGCCCTAAGCGACATCTTCCCCTTACTGGAACAAGACTTGCGAGACCCAAATTTGCAGAGTCATCCGTCAATTCAGTAAGTGGGTGTTGGTTCTTGAGGAAAAGAAAACGCACTTTCACTTATATTTAGGCGCACGTTGAAGCTCCAGGTCGGTCGGGATCAGTTCAAATCCTTGCGCTGCGGAGTACCTCGAGACAGGCCTTGGAACAGCTTTGGGAATTGCCTCGGGGCCAACTCAGATTTCACTATTCAAGTACATATGAAACGCATAGCTGCTCGCATTAGACAATCGGCCGATTTGAATGAAGTTTGTTGCATTTGAGAGCTACAATGTGCTGACTGCTGTCTGTAGTAAAGAGAATTTTATTTTAGGGCCTCAGAAGTATTACGATAATTCCCGAAAATGAGCAACCTATAACTAAGTAGGCACCTATAACTGTCTTCAACCAGCAAGCCGAGATGTACGACAGGCCATTTGCAACGCTCTTCTCTGTAACGCGGCTTTTCGGCGCAAAGCTCGCGTGCAAAGTACACCGCGCGCTGGAGCCAAAGTGATGAATTGGCTTTTCAAGAAAGACTTTTCACCGTCACCTCTATCAGCTATGAAATAATTTCATGCGTGTATTCTGTTTATATATATATATATATATATGAACCTTATAACTACTGCACAAGTGAATAGTTAGAATATATTAAAATTTGGTACGACACAGCTCAAGAAAGATAATAAAGGGAATTAGGGAGCTGGGAAGAAATGCAAAGCGGTAAAAAATCGCCGACAGGGCTCTGAATGCAGTTCGACTTGGGAAGCTGACATTTCTTACCTTTAGCTCTACTAGCAATCTGGCTAAAGCGATCCAAGGAACGAAATATATACAGCGCCGTCTAATCACGGAAGCACCGTTTTCGCAGTACTCCGTATGCTCGTCCATATCCCATTTTTGTTGGTACTGAGTCTTTGAACACGAGGCCTTAGAAATGAACCCTTTCAACTTTCAGTTATACCATAAGAGGCTTGTTCAACTGAGTAAGTTGCTTCTTACTGATCGTAAAGCAGTGCACTCAGCCAACACCCAGAATTTGGAACGTTATTTCAGTCGCATTTCAGCGTGGCGTCAATGCCTTAGTTTTTTCGCCGGATTTCGCGCATGCCGATCATCAAGACCGAAGCCCGTCTCTTATCGTCGCTGCAAAAAAAAAAAAAACCAACGCACACACAAGAACAACCGCGGTATCGCCCAAAAGGCGAAGCATTGATTGCGATAGCAAATTATTAGAAGTCTGTACGCAGTAATGTTAGATGTTTTATAAGCTGTATAAACTGCTGCTAAAATTCGCTTACCAAAACAATTGGCAATCATGGAACTAGGCGCGAACTAGGCGGGCGAGAGCGCAGCGCATACGAAGCCATCAGCCACATTGAGTCGGCTAGCCTTCGAACCCACCGCAGATCACATCAAAGATAGGACGCGCGCCACCGCGCTCGGCTAAAAGCGGAGACGCACCACCCTGCCCCTCTCCCCCCTCCTAGCACGCGCACCCTCCCAACACCCTTTAGCGGGTGTTGACCCCTCCCGTGCGCGCGCGAGAGTAGACGACACCGCACCGAGCCACCATCCGTCTCCTCTCGCCGTCGCATGCTTTCCCTCGCACCTACAGCATACGGCGCACGGCCGCGATGTTATCGCACGTGGACTTTATGCGGAACCTCATGGCGACGGTGACGCCGTCGGTGGACATTCGTCTGGAGCGTCCATATATAATTGCTATCACAACAAAAAGATAGAAGGAAAAAGACAGAAGCAACGTGCAATTTAGCTTGACCCTGAATACAATGTGGCCATCGTGCGTAGCAAGACAGACGTGCCGACAGTTAGCGCGTCAAAATTAGGACTAAATCTCGACGCATGTGGTTGGCGAAATCTTCAACGCTATACTATGCAGTTCGCCAGAGCTATACCAGCGACAGCCGAAGAATTGTATGCAGAAAAGCTGCGCACCGAGGTGTGATATTCGTTTTCATATCGCGCAATCCGATAAGTTGGGATCTTAAGCGAATTTAGTAGTTTTTCTGACATTTTTTTTTTTTTCGCGGCTTGGGCTGTATGGAGTCAGACTACAACGTCACTCAAATGCGGGGTGAGGAACTGTCGTAAACGATACAGCGACGGACGCAGGGAGCGCAACCGACGCGTCCAGTGCCTGCGAAGGTTCCATCGTGAAGCATCGGCGGCCCCGGACAACACCTTCAGCAGCCACAACTACTCGGACTGGTTCTGCGACTTCGCCGCTGCGCCGCACCTTTACGCCGCGGCGTTCGGGCCGCCGGGCTCGGGTCGTCCGAGCCGCGCCCAGCAGGAGGAAAGGCTCGCGGGCATCGAAGAGCTCAGCGCCGAGCAGCTCTTCTTCGTGGGTCTCTGTTCGACGCTGTGCGCGAACCCGAATCCCGACAGCGGCCCTTCGCCAGCCGAGGCGAGGTGCAACGTGCCACTCATGCACATGCCCCAGTTCGAGAGCGTCTTCCAATGTGCCCCGGGGCTACCCATGACCCCGACCACGCGCTGCTCCTTCTGGTGACGCTTTCGCGGTGTTACAAAAGCCGCATGCGCGAATCGACGCTGTAGCGTCTACGTCGCGCTTACTCAGTTGGTACGTTTGCATTCCGTGTCCAGGGACTGTTCCGTTGCCCGAACATATAGCGCTGCAACCGACTGTGCTGCTCTCGCCACGGTGCCAGCCGCACGAGACCGTGGCACGCAAAGTAGGATGTCAGCACGTGCCAAACGCTCTACATTACTGCGAGGCACCGTACCTTTTTCCTAAGCAATTTAGTCGTGCCTGCGATACTGTGATCCTTAATCAAATGTTCGCTGAATTTTGTAATGAGCTTTCACCTCCGGTGTTAAGCGAAATTGCGTGCGGCATTATTTCGTGCTTTCCTATGCGAGAAAGCTTTTTGTGTTCGTGACTGCACTTTCCAGACAATATCCAGCCCAGTCGGCTGTTTGCCATGGGGCTACAGTACTGAAGTAGTAATGTGTTACACCAGACGCAATTATGATATTGTGTTTTATGTAGCGCTTTAGTTTATTCCATTGTGCAATAATATCGCGTTTCTAGGTTGGTGCTTGCCTTCACCTACCGTATAATAAATGCCATTTGCGCGATGGCGCCACCGCCGTTCGCGCCCTGGAAAGCGAGCTCCGCTGCACAGATATACTTAGCGAGGTGAAGCCCACACTGGGGCCGTGACCGAAATTGGTTTTTAATGCCAATCGACGCATCGTCGGTGCGAAGAATTCTCCTGGGGCAGTATTCTCGGAGGATCACTTTTAGTGATACTATCACTTTCGCGTAACTTAATACGCGACGCGTTGGACGATTCGCCCGCTTTTGCTCAACCAGCATATATTTCAATATCATAGTAACATCAACCAACATAGAATTCAATCAGCGCGCACTGAAAGCAATATCTCCGAAAGTGACTGTCTGAGAATACGTCCCCTGGTTTTTCTTCATACTTACGACACTCCAAAGAATCGACGCGTTAAGAAGCGTGGTTAGTGAATACCAATATCCAGCCGTAGCAGCGTAAATCGCTCAGCGAAATTAATTGAAATTGTATGTACATACGTGACTCGTTTTCACAAACTGTTTTCCGACAGCTTTCTAAATCCTTCATCTGTTGATCTTACCAGGCTACTACTGTTGTCGACATAATCAAACTGAAGTTGGGACCACGAATCGTCAAGCTAAGCTGTATGTTGCGATCTGAAATATTTTTAGGAACATATTTTAAATTGCAACATTAATTAGGGCGGGTTAAGGTGGATGGTTAAGGTGATCTTTACAGTAAGCTTTACAAGACTTTCACCTTCGCGTCTCTGATGCGATGGCTAAGGACAACTGGAAATTTTTAAGACAGTGATCGGAAACTGAAAGGAAATCGAGTTGGTGGGCAACGCTTGAATACGACACCACGATGCTGCCAGAACGAAACATAACGCGCACTTCGCGCCGCCCGCAGTTCGGAACGGCGGCGCGCTTGGGTTATCGCCTGTTAAAAGCGTGCAGTATGCTTCCTACGCCATGCGCTGTGAAACAGGTGAAGATGCTTATCGCAACGAATTGGCGATAGCTGTGAATGGAAACGTGCTACGACCCGCGAAAGATGCGAATAGGTTTTTTCTGGTACCGGAATTGGAAACAGAGTGCTTGGCAGGTCTTTCGCATGGCGTCATTTTCACGTGACACGGGCGCCGAGTGCTGCGGGGAAGCCATACCGCTGTGATCGCCTACTGCTCTCGATCGCGCGTGCCTTGCAACTTTTCTTGTTTACATGTGATCTAGCGGCCGGAAAAGACATCACACAATCGCAGCTTGGCGAGTTACTGAACGTTGGTGCCGAAAGATTGTGTTTCCCGGTGCCGCATTAACCGGTAAAGAAGCGTAACTGTATTGGGTCATTTTGTGCGTTCTCGACCACGAACGTTGGCGCCGAGGAATTGTACTAAACAGAATCATATCCACAAGGTTCTGCTGTAGTTAAAAGTTTTCGGAAGAATAGCAAAAATGGCAGGTTGGTTCCTTTCAATTATTAATGCAAAAGGTACAATATACAAGCAAAACAGTAATATGATGCCGAATTTCAACTGATTTATTCTTGTAGTCGGGACCCCTATTTTTCAGCCGACATGCTGCTGCACGGGGCATCTCAGTCTGCATACACAAGGGGGGAAACAAAATAAAAAACACCCACAAAAGCAATAACTCATACTCCTCCTATTCATATAGTAGTACTGGCAACACCATTTCGCTATCAATGATGCCCGCAAACAGCTGCCCTGCAAAATATTAAAAAACATTCTGCCACAAGCCAAAGCAGTGCGCTGTGCAATTTTTTATCCTTAATAATAGTAACTTCCAATAATTACTTCCACAAGTTTTCTCAAACACTTGCAATTTTCGCCATATATCTTGTTTTGTTCTACCACCCAAGGGATTCAATACTGAGCATCTCCAGTACTTAAAAGTCAGGCTGGGCCCGGCCCCCCTTCATTTTTTAAGGAGGGGCTCGGCCCACCCTTGGCAGGTCAACTCTAGCGCAGCAGCACCCATTCGACAAGTGCTGGAAGTTATTGAAGTTAATTTATTACCAGTAGTGCCTTTTGCAGGGCAATTAAAATTATCAAATTTTTCAGATAGATTTTCTCGTGCGTGTTTTAATATATATATATATATATAATTATCATCAGCCTGGTTACGCCCACTGCAGGGCAAAGGCCTCTCCCATACTTCTCCAACTGCCCCGGTCATCTACTAATTGTGCCCATGTTGTCCCTGCAAACTTCTTAATCTCATCCGCCCACCTAACTTTCTGCCGCCCCCTGCTACGCTTCCCTTCCCTTGGAATCCAGTCCGTAACCCTTAATGACCATCGGTTATCTTCCCTCCTCATTACATGTCCTGCCCATGTCCATTTCTTTTTCTTGATTTCAACTAAGATGTCATTAACTCGCGTTTGTTCTCTCACCCAATCTGCTCTTTTCTTATCCCTTAACGTTACACCCATCATTCTTTTTTCCATAGCTCGTTGCGTTGTCCTTAATTTAAGTAGAACCCTTTTCGTAAACCTCCACGTTTCTGCCCTGTATGTGAGTACTGACAAGACAAAGCTGTTATACACTTTTCTCTTGAGGGATAATAGCAACCTGCTGTTCACGATCTGAGAACGCCTGCCAAACGCACCCCAGCCCATTTTTATTCTTCTGATTATTTCAGTCTCATGATCCGGATCCGCAGTCACTACCTGTCCTAAGTAGATGTACTCCCTTACTACTTCCAGTGCATCGCTACCTATCGTAAACTGCTGTTCTCTTCCGAGAGTGTTAAACATTACTTTAATTTCCTGCAGATTAATTTTTAGACCCACCCTTCTGCTTTGACTCTCCAGGTCAGTGAGCGTGCATTGCAGTTGGTCCCCTGAGTTACTAAGCAAGGCAATATCATCAGCGAATTGCAAGTTACTAAGGTATTCTCCATTAACTCGTATCCCCAATTCTTCCCAATCTACGTCTCTGAATACCTCCTGTAAACACGCTGTGAATAGCATTGGGGAGATCGTATCTCCCTGTCTGACGCCTTTCTTTATTGGGATTTTGTTGCTTTCTTTATGGAGGACTACGGTGGCTGTGGAGTCGCTATATATGTCTTTCATTATTTTTACATACGGCTCGTCTACACCCCGACTCCGTAATGCCTCCATGACTGCTGAGGTTTCGACTGAATCAAACGCTTTCTCGTAATCAATGAAAGCTATATATAAGGGTTGGTTACATTCCGCACATTTCTCTATCACATGATTAATAGTGTGAATATGGTCTATTGTTGAGTAGCCTGTACGGAATCCTGCCTGGTCCTTTGGTTAACGGAAGTCTAAGGTGTTCCTGATTCTATTTGCAATTATCTTAGTAAATACTTTGTAGGCAACGGACAGTAAGCTGATCGGTCTATAATTTTTCAAGTCTTTGGCTTCCCCTTTCTTATGGATTAGGATTATGTTAGCGTTCTTCTAAGATTCTGGTACGCTCGAAGTCATGAGGCATTGCGTATACAGGGTGGCCAGTTTCTCTAGAACAATCTGCCCACCATCCTTCAACAAATCTGCTCTTACCTGATCTTCCCCAGCTGCCTTCCCCCTTTGCATAGCTCCCAAGGCTTTCTTTACTTCTTCCGGCGTTACTTGTGGGATTTCGAATTTCTCTAGACTATTCTCTCGTCCATTATCGTCGTGGGTGCCAGTGGTACTGTATAAATCTCTATAGAACTCCTCAGCCACTTGAATGATCTCATCCATATTAGTAATGATATTGCAGGCTTTGTCTCTTAACGCATACATCTGATTCTTGCCTATTCCTAGTTTCTTCACTGCTTTTAGGCTTCCTCCATTCCTGAGAGCATGGTCAATTTTATCCATATTATGCTTCCTTATGTCAGCTGTCTTCCGCTTGCTGATTAACTTGGAAATTTCTGCCAGGTCTATTCTATCTGTAGGATTAGAGGCTTTCATACATTGGCGTTTCTTGATCAGATCTTTCGTCTCCTGCGATAGCTTACTGGCATCCTGTCTAACGGAGTTACCACCGACTTCTATTGCACATTCCTTAGTGATGCCCATAAGATTGTCGTTCATATCTTCAACAATAAGGTCCTCTTCCCAAGTTAAGGCTGAATACCTGTTCTGTAGCTTGATCCAGAATTTCTTTACTTTCCCTCTTACCGCTAACTCATTGATCGGCTTCTTTTGTACCAGTTTCTTCCGTTCCCTCCTCAAGACTAGGCTAATTCGAGTTCTTACCATGCTATGGTCACTGCAGCGCACCTTGCCGAGCACGTCCACATCTTTTATGATGCCAGGGTTAGCGCAGAGTATGAAGTCTATTTCATTTGTAGTCTCGCCATTCGGGCTCCTCCACGTCCACTTTCGGCTATCCCGTTTGCGGAAGAAGGTATTCATTATCCTCATATTATTCTGTTCTGCAAACTCTACTACTAACTCTCCCCTGCTATTCCTAGAGCCTATGCCATATTCCCCCACTGACTTGTCTCCAGCCTGCTTCTTGTCTACCCTGGCATTGAAGTCGCCCATCAGTATAGTGTATTTTGTTTTGACTTTGCCCATCGCCGATTCCACGTCTTCATAGAAGCTTTAGACTTCCTGGTCATCATGACTGGATGTAGGGGCGTAGACCTGTACGACCTTCAATTTGTACCTCTTATTAAGTTTCACAACCAGACCTGCCACCCTCTCGTTAACGCTATAGAATTCATGTATGTTACCAGCTATATCCTTATTAATCAGGAATCTGACTCCTAGTTCTTGTCTCTCCGCTAAGCCCCGGTAGCACAGGACGTGCCCGCTTTTCAGCACTGTATATGATTCTTTCGTCCTCCTTAGCTTCACTCAGCCCTATTATATCCCATCTACTGCCCTCTAATTCCTTCAATAGCACTGATAGACTCGCCTCACTAGATAACGTTCTAGCATTAAACATTGCCAGGTTCAGATTCCAACGGCGGCCTGTCCGGAACCAAGGATTCTTAGCACCCTCTGCTGCGTCGCAGATCTGACCGCCGGCGCGGTCAGTTGCTCCGCAGCTGCTGGGAACTGAGGGCCAGGGTTTGCTTGTTGTGTTCATATAGGAGGTTGTGGCCAAGTACTGCACCAGGGTGGCCAATCCTGCTCAGGGAGTGCATTACCAGTTCTGGTCACCGGGATCAGGCCACACTCCAGGCCTGTTTATGCAATTTTATCAACACGCGGATTTTTTTTAATTCGGTGGAAAATTGCGCGGCACCGGGATTCGAACCAAGGTCCTGTTGCATGCAAGGCGGATGTTCTACCTCTACGCCACCGCTGCACCGACATATATATATACATGAGCATGTGTGAGTGTGCACGTGCTATAATAGTTGCCACCTTATGAGGGCCCCCTCCTCACTGAACGGAGACACTTTAAGCACTGAACATCTCGATTCATAGGTGGTGTGCCTGAGATAACTGAACAGAATGCCCTGGAATGTAACAGCTCAAGCTGTAAAGTGCTGAAAACAATGTTTGTGAGCATTCTGGAAATCCATGAACCGAATTTATCTATATCCTAAGGAGGGGTATGAAAAAAGTTAAGCTTTGTTACTCTATAATAATAGTATTCCACTAAATACATCCTTCCTTTTGTGTTTGAGCAAAAGTATTATCAATATGCATTCCTTGTGTCAATACACCTGCTAATGTAGCTGCAGATCTTACAATAAACTATAATGTAGCTTTGTTGATAGTTCTGCACAAAACAAGGGAGATAATTAAAATTCTTGTGTCAGCTGAGCGGTGCTTTTTTTTTTATCACTCCCCATACTTAAGCAGCTGGAGGAACAGTGAAGAGAGCTTCAAGGATTAAAAATTTTTATTTGTGCTGCAATTTTCTCGTACTGCTATAAAATGCTTGTTTAATGACATGACTTGATGCAGTGCAAATGCATTACATATTCCATTCATGATGTTCAACTAATAGAGGTTGTGCTCATAGTGCAAAATCCTAAGTGCAACAAACATATGATTTTGATTCACCCCATTAAGCACATTTGGATTCCTAATTTGAACACCTCTTAGCTCCTGAGGCGTTATTCATATATGCTTTGGAAATATCTTTGTCTCTTCAGTCTGAAAGTGTTACAGCCATCTCTAAACTGTAGTGTTGGTTGTCTAATGATTCCCTGCACAATTGAGCATGTTGCCAGGCATTGGTTCCTTGGCCACCAGTGACTACTGCTTTCAAACACACAAACTTTGCTTTCTTCAGCGACGTCACAGAATGTACTCCATTGGCTGAAAAGAACAAGATACGGATCAGTCAAAATGGTGAATAAAATTGATGTAAGGTCTTTACTGCCTAGGAGTATAAAAACAGCTGCACATTGGTGCTTCACCTAATCTCCTTTATATACCTCTGTGTCTGCTACATAGGCGCAGAGATTTCATCACCTTTCAGATGCCCCTGATGTAGTGCAGGGCCCCTATAGAAGAACTATACAAGGAGATAGGCAATGGGAGCCCTCACTGCAACTGTCACAAAACAAGTGCACTAGCAGATGACAAAGTTTGTGGGCACTCCTGTATACTGTATTTTCTCATGTAGGACACACAACCCCCATTTTTGAGGTCAATTTTTTTTTTATGTTCTGCCAAAGATTTGATTTTGAATGCATGGCTTTCGATGTCAGTTTACATGGTCACCAAATGTTTTAAAGTTGCTGGAATATCTAAAACCATGGATGGCACCAAGGCTGACCATATCTGAGAGAGTGCCGATGAGGTAAGGGTACTAGTAAACTCCAGTGACGACTGGAGCAACATAAAGAGCGAGTGTGTCGAAGAGTGAAGCAGACTTATGTGCTGAATCTTAATTATATGCATGTTTAGGATGTAACCACTGTTTGTATTATTCAGCACATCGTTAACCACACTGTTAATCACACTGTTCACAGTTTTAGCATATAGTCGTAAGCCCAACTTGTATAAGAGCTGCACCTCACCAATTCTTTTCTTTAAAGTGCAGGTATACAAGCAAACGCAGTATTAGCTGATGTGAAGAGAATTGGCAGGCCACTGCTGCCAAAGATGTTGCTCAATAGGTTATATTTCAAATTCCACCACTGCTCTTCTTTAGCTTCTGTACTTTCTGCCAGAAGTGAGTTCAAGTTGTAAAGATCAGTGGCAGCCCTGTATTGTTGCACACCCTGCCGTGGCACTAACCAGCTCAACCATGCAGTGGCACTATTCCTGTTTACTAGACAACCTAGCAGGCACAGATATATACAGAGAATACAGTGGCTTGACAGTCCAAAAATAAAATGCTGTGCAACACGTGTGATGCCGCTCTTTTTCATTTTTGGGGCTTTGAGGTACAAATCATACGTAGAATGTTGAAACAGCATTACTGGTCCGTATCATGCTATCAAGACATTTTTTTCAGCTGAACTACAGACTCAACTAGACTGCGGTTAGCTTAGTGAAAATATGTTTGTTCATATTGTGCAGTGAGGTTTGCCTTGTGTATAGTGTCACTTGATGAAAATGTTGTATCTTTTACCTCAAGTAGCCAACAAGGTAGGCAAGCCATCAAGCAAAGCTCTCCAGGAGCCACATTTTATAACAATCCATTTCGTTTTCTCATACTTCTTTTCCCATCATTTGCCACACCGCTGCTGATGAAATGCAATGGTGACAATAATACTGAATGTTTATTGATGCATAATGTGAATAAGTAACCACAGCCAAATCACATGGCATCAAAAGCCAGAGCTAACTAAGCAGACATTTCTGTGCTGAGAGCCAATAAATAGCACAGGCCTGCACATAAAATCCATTGACAGTGCAGCAGTGTGGAGTGGTCGTTCCCAGTGACAACCTAGCCAAAGAACAACAAGTGAAGGGATGAAAAGAATTGGCAGATTCGCCCAAGGAGTGACGCACAGAAAACGACAGCAAGGTTTAGTGTTCTGCTCGAGCTCCTAGAAGCTGTGTTCTAGCAATATGCGGGGGCAACATGCTGGCACGACACAGCACACTTCTATGCAGCAGCAGCATATCACAACGCTGCCACGATACGGAATGCTGGCAGTGGCATTACAGGCACCACACCTTGATGGTGCTCAAGATGAGACGGACGGAAAACCATCAGCATTTGTAAGCACCCAATGGAACAATTGGAAATGTTTAGCTTAACGTTTGCTGTCTGTTCGACTCAGGCCAGTGCATGCACCACAATGTCGTAGTCACACAGCTAATCAGCAGCAATGCCAGTGTGCGTGCTGACACCAGCAGCGAAAGGCAGAACACAGCCCTGTTTTTCATGCGGAGCTGAATGAGTGAAGTGTGATGATGGTTTTGGCTAGGCCGTCTTTGCAGCCAAATGTGCTGTGTTGCTTGCATCTCTGGACAACTTCTAAACCTCTGCACACGTGTGGTATGTGTAATATTGATACCTTCATAGAACAGCAGTAACAATAGCGCTGCCAAAAATGCACCTTCGAGTATCCTTTAATTGCTATGACAATAAAAAGAAAAGATACATTAATACGGAACCTTGCGGTAAGGCCACAGGATTGTTTTGTACACTTTCACTGTGTTGCGAGTTGGCCACATGTGTACAGGGAGGGGTTTACTCCTTTATGCGTACAGGCGGCAACCACTTGGGTTTTCTTGGTGTTTTCGAGGGGTCAGAAGGTCCACGTGGTGTCAGGTGATGAGTCACTATGGAGGCACGGTGCGGATGCGGAGAATGGATTCGAAGAATGCTTGAGTTCGGATTCTGCCAACAGTCGTAATTGTTCTACACAGACAAACCTCAAGTGGGATCGCTGTACATGGCGCCGTGTCACCGGTTCCCGATTCCTTCCCTAGCCAGATATGCAACCAAGGCTTAGAATGGCCTAGCAATTTCGACCATATGTTACATTCACAGGGCGGGGGTCCGCTCTCCTACATGTCCAGGCTGCAACCAATTGGACTTTCTTTACATTTTTAAATGCTGAGATAAGCCTGTGTCGACACACAGCACATGCCATAGAAGTACGGTACGCATGTGAAGATCGCATTCGGAGAACCTCATCTTCTAAACACCGAGTTCAGGTGCTGCCGACAGTCATAATCTTTCTCCATGCAGACAAACCTTCAGTGGGACTACGATACACGGTATTGTGGCACTGGCTTTGAAGTCCTTTGCTGGCCATAAATGCCGCCGAAGTTTGAGATGGCCTGGCATTAAGTTGTGCGTGCCTAGTGCATTTCACTGAGACTGCACCGACTATGTGAAAATAGGAAAGGGAAACATAGTTGCAGAAAGAAAGAAAACAGTTGTGTTTTCCAATACAGTTACTTTTAAGAGTAAGCCCATCTCTTTGTGTTGTGGCCTACCAAACGTTTAACTCTCACTGGCTATTGCATTTGTGGGACAGGCCAATGGCCCTACTGCTTTTTTTAAATGTCTGTTTGAGCTATATTAATCCAGACAATATCCTGTACCTCAGTCTGGGCTGAAATCAGGATATATAATAGATCAATGAGGTTTTGTAAAATGTACGTTAGAGGGAGTCTGGGCTGCAATCAGATTTGCTGATGGATCAGTGAGGCACTATACAGTAGTCTGGGCTCTAACAGTCATCGAGACAATCAAAAAGTGGGACACTGCTTGCTCTATCATTCAATATAATTCGTTTGCATTACCTGCAATGCATTTACATGTAAAAGTTTAGCCATCTGGTCTGCATTGCTTCTTGTCTGCATTTGATTATCGCTGCCAATCATCACATGAGACTTCACATTCCAACGAAGAATGAAGAAGCAAGAAGAATCGAGACCAAAACGTTACTCTTGCTAAATTCAATGAGCACGTCTCTCTCTTTTTACTACTTCATGCCTCAAACTTTTTTTTTTTTTAATAAGCCACACCACTGCTCAGTTTCCTGGGTTTTGTTTGTTTGTTGTTGTTTTTGTTTTCAAAATGTACTATTTCAAAGTCTAGACTGATAATTACGGGACCATCAGAGACTTAGATTCCACAAGTATTAGTATGCACAAACTACACCTGCACGCAAATACTATATTTACCTCTGAAATAACATTTGTCTCAGGATTTTCAGGAAATAGACTATGAAAAAAGATAAGATGCGACTTATCTAGGCAAGTTGGACCCCAGCAGGTGAGAAATTGGGGCAATGGAAACCATGTAATAATTATGGCACGACAATGTGGTTTTTCAATTTCTATATGTGAATCTGCAGTGCTTGCATGTCTCTCTGAATATCACCACCTGAATTTCTCTTACTTCGAGCTCAGCATGGACCCAGACACAAGCACTGTTGCATTCAATATAGAGGCTACATAAGAATCCAGACTTCAGATGGACAGTAATGCACATATTGTTGGTGCAATGCTGCGAATGTGTGCTATAGCTAGTGCAGTACGTGGCTATAGCTAGTGCAGTATCAGTTGCTGCACACATTCGCAGCATTGCCCCAACAATATGTGCAGCAACTCACACTGCACTTGCTATAGCCATTTTCCAGTTTGCACAAAGCAATACTTACCTAATTTTTCTTTAAGAAGCCATAGGCTCACTAACAATGAGTGATGAATATCAGATGTCTCAGCCACTACAAAATACACTGAAGATTAGCTCAAATATTTGAACGAAAAAACCAGTCAAAAACACAAAGGACAAGAGGAGAGGTTCACACCAAGACAAGAGGAGAAGAGGACAAGAGGAGAGGTTTCGTTCAAGTATGTACCAACTGGCCCAGATTTCAACCCTTCTGCTAGCTCAAATAATCAGAATGCAATGAACTGTGCTTCGTAAAACAATGGTGAGTTATCAAACAAACTATGGACGCCATCTAGAAGGAAATTCACGCAAGACTCATTTACAGTAAGAGACCTGACCTTGGAAAGCTTTCATGTCGGCTTATGAAATGAATGCCTTGCACGCACCTTATCATTAAACTGTCAGCAGTGTCCAGGCAAAACAACAAACTGGTAATACTTACAGCCCTCAATGGGAATGTTTTCCTCATCTGTGGACACTGACCAGTTGACTGATCCATTCTCATATGTAGTTCCCACACATGTCAAGTCTAGCCTTTCCACTGTCCTTCCAGGCAAGAGCTCAAGCCTCCAAGACAGCGACCCTTCTGGAGAGCCCTCCTGTCTTGCCAAGTAGCTCATCTTCCAGTCTTGTTCTACCTTGCAAACAGCACAACATCACTTGTCAAAAGAGAAACCTCCAGCACAGAAATATTTGTTTAATTGTGGGGTTTTACGTACCAAAAACTATATGATTATGAGGCATGCCACAGTGGAGGACTCCGAATTAATTTTTGATGCTCTTTAACGAGCACCCAAAGGACACTGGCATTTTTGCACTTTGCCCCCATCAAAATGAGGCAACCGTGGCCAGTATACGATTCCACGCCCTCAGGCTTGGATGCGCAACACCAAAGTCACTACACCACCACAACGGGTACGACAGAAACAAACTTCTTGTTTCTTATTACCAAAGGAAGCTTGCCCGAAGGTCACAACAGTTAGAAACAGCTTCCCATGTGCTGCTACATGCAGTGAGGATTACAACACAAGAGACCTCTAGCAGAAAAATAGAATCTTCAGTATGGTGATGTGATGCAAGTTCGTTCTTTGCTAATTTTTTAATAATATTAGTACTCACAAATAAAATTAAGTTGTTCTAGCAAGCTTTCATTTTGACTGCATGCGTTAAATTTAAACATGATCATTCAGGTAGTCAAAATAAATGCAATAAAAACCATTTGTCAGGAAACAGTCCCAAAACCACAGCAATTAGATTGTCACATCCGAGGCATTTCTTTTCGAACAATCAACTGAAGAATATTTCCAGATTTCAAATTCGCAGGGACTTGTGTGAACTGGTCACTATCTTAGATTCAAAAGTTTCAATACATCTGCAGTACAAGCTTTTAACTGGTTTGTCTTATTCTGCATACAAAAGAGCATCCATAGACACCTCAGGCCATTCTTCACTCCTATTCTTACCGAACCACCACTCTACCACAGGAGCTGCCCCTGAAACTGTGGCCACTGCTGGCAGCTTACATAAAGCACGTTAATTCAATCAAGTGACCTAATCACCACAACTTAAGAGCCAGCTTGATTCAAAAGAGAAAACTTCCATTACAAGTCAATGAATAATAAAAGTTTTTTTTTTCCTTCTGCCTAATCAAGCTGCTGCTATGCGCCACCACCGCTCGCTACATTATTTTCTTGCACCTCGCCCACCTAGGCACCAGCATCCCCTTGCCTATCCCAGCTGCTGCGACTCGGAAACCGAAGCAACCATTGCAATATTTGTTAACTCAAACTCGGGCAGAGCTGCAGAGCATTAGGAGACTCCAGCGACTAGAGTACCTCCAGCAACCAAGCAGTACAGTTCACTTCGTGCATAGCTGAAGAGTTCCCTTTAAGACATAACACTGCAGAAAAAGCAACTAAACCTTGAATTTGGTTCTTGAATAGCGATTCTGAAATAAGCACGCCCTGACGTGATGAGACTCATTCATGCCAGACACCAATGAATTGTTTCAATGAAGGCCTTCACCAGAAGCTATGTGTGGTAGTCACTTATCAACAGAGCAATCGAGCAAATTGCAGCACAGTTCATGGTGTGCAGAGAGCCACGAAAAGAAAAAAGCCGAGACTACCCTTGCCAAATTCGAAACAGAATGGGACCACATTACCAAAGCAGCAGCAGTGTCCCACTCAACGTCTATCCACACAGGCAGCTATGCCTGTCAATGACACAAGGAGTCATTCGACCAACAGAGGAAGGAGGCTATGTACACCACATAGCTTTATCTAGTCCCATCCAAGCACCCAGGTTGTGCCAGCCGCACAGAGACTTGGGTGAAAGTATCTGGTAAGCCGAACCTAGGCAGAGCCGCAGAGCTTTGGGAGCGCTAATAACTAAAGCAACCAGAGCACCGCAGACGCCAAGCAATACGCTCCCATGCATAGCTGAATAAGGAGTTTTCTAAAGGATATAACAACATGCATTAAACTTCCTGTCACTTTACATTGATGCAAATACCCGCTAATGCCAACGCAAAAGGCACTCAAAGCTAAGCAGCAGCACCAATACAAGGAAGCATGCTATGTCAGCAAACTGCAAACATGTAGTACTAGTAAACAATTCAACTGAAATGGATCAAAACACTCCTCCATTTTATTATAACTATTCTTACTTTATACATGAAAGAAGCCCTGGACTTTCAACAGATCACCAGTTAGGAATAACGTGATGCACTACTCAAAAGAACCCAAAAACAGCTGGACAATACACCGAGTAGAAGTCTGGAATGACAAGGAACATTGACAATAGGCATTACCATAAGTTCCCTACAAATCAACTCTGAAGTTCAATCCTCGTCTAAAAATGACCCAGCATCTCCAAGTGATAATTTGGTGGCCCATACATAGTTACCAAGAATGGCCAGCATGGAATTCTCAAGTCAGTCTACAATGAGACTCCTGAGAAGACGATTGAAGCTAGCTCCATTGGGCGCAATGTCCCGTGCTATCCCAGAAAGGCTTGAATCACGGGCTCCAGATAATTTTGAGTGCCGTGAGGACAAAAACAAAGTGGGGGACATGTTGGAAGTGAAGAGGAAGAGTATGAGACTATAATAAAAATTGAGGAACGTTTTGATCTGTCTCTGTTAATTCTTAATAATGCTCAACTTTCATTCTCACTCTGCTCTACATTAAAAATGGACAAGTCCACATTTGATTCCTGCTACAATATTTACATGTCTTGAAGTAGCAGCACATACAACAGTGCTTTCACATTCATTAGGTGCAATTTTCAGCTCTTTGCCAGCACAAAGCCCCTTTGTTACAACTGGGGCTCAGCATTTTCGGTTTAAACTGAAGGAAAAAGAATGAAAAAAAGGGATTTCATTTCTTTCCCCCAGGAATTCACTTGTTATTTAAAGGGCTCCGTGACAGCAAATTTACCAGAGAGCTCATGGAAGAATGGAAGAAGCCTGATGACATCAAGGTCATCAAGGTCACATGCTAGCCTGCCACCAAAACGTTAACTTTTTTTTACATTATTTGCATTCTTCAATGTTACAATCTTTGTTCTTTTTTTGTGCTTCTGCAACAGCTCGCAAGACTTAGTCATATGTACCTATAGATAGTCTTTTTTTTTTCTGTATAATGTTCTCGAGCTCTGTACTGACATGGTGGGAATAAAGTCCCATTTTAATTTGCGCTTAAATTTCATACGCGCTTGCTCTAATTCCCACATAGTCACTTTACCATATGGCATTGTGCTCTTGCTAGACTATTTCATTAAAAATTTGCAATTTTGTAGTATTGAAGAGCAGGATATGCAGATACGCAGCACATTTTAGCATCAACAAAGTATGGGAGCCATATATTCTAAAAAAATTTAAGAAGACTAAATTCTATACGAAAATATTATCCATAAAAAGAATGCAGGGAAAATCCTTCAGGAAGAATTTTTTTTTTTTAAATGAAGGTTTTGGTAGATATAAAAACTAAATATATGTTGAACTATACAAAAATTGAAACTCAAAATGCATAGCCACCGCTATAACCAATACCACACTAGACCATTCATGAACATAGCAAGATGGCAACTGATCTTAGAACTAAACAGCAAGAAAACAATTAAAAGAGGCAGCACTTGTGTTGCTTATGGCCTTCAGTACATTATGCTTTTCATACTGTTTAGTCTCAAGACTTTCATTTTCAATGACCTAAAGAATTTTGGGTCATTGAAACATAAGGCTTCTTTTTTAGTTTTATAGACAGCTTTTGTCATATGTGAACCATAGGTAAACATTTCATTTGCTTTGCATTATATGTGTAACATGATTGTAGCCAGATACTTGCATAGATCTGTCTCCTATGATGATGCTTTCAAAAGAAAGCGAGTTTTGTGCCAAACTTCATTATTCCTCGTTCAACGTTCCTGCTCTAAACCAACAAATGATGCTTGCTGCCTGTTATTCAACGTTGGCTAAAGACATTTAGCAAGAAGCCTCGTGCTCAATACCGAAACTCTGCAAGAAAAAGAAATGTCTGGTATATTGCCTGTAGGCAGCACTCATCAATAAAGGGTTAAGAAAGTGGATGGCAGAGCCAAACCTCAGTTGAAGCTGTCACTGCACTTAATTTATAATACATAGCATTTGCTGAAAAAACATTTTTTTACAAGGCTTTTCCAGCTACTATACAAACACACTGGAGTGATGACATGTTTCTCAAGTATCTCGCTTGTCATAGGAATTGGCTGAGAACATTATGAAGTGCACTTTCTTCAGTCAAAAAATGGTAATGTTCTCTACTCAGTAGATTTGAAGAAGAGCTTCAAGTCAAGGTCCATTTTTGAATAATGAGGCATATCAGCACCTACATGCTCTGTATGCAACACATTGTTTTAGTTTAGTTGTGCTTCTTGGATAACAGACCCCTTATTGTTAGGTGGCTCAAAATAAACATTAAATGAAGGTTGAGGCCACAGGAATCAATTACACACATGTAAGAGAAGTGTAAATTACAAATTCTCCACAGTGATTCAACTAATTTCAATGTAACTTCACTAAAGCATCTCTAACCTTCCGAAACATCCTCTCGATACTGAAGGCTCCTTTTGCCCAGCCCGAAATCTGTTTCATTTCCACACCATCCTCCCAGATAGAGTACTTGTCCATTGCTGACGAGTACTTGAAAATAATGTTTCTGCACTTGCAGCTGATTGGCTTGTATGAAAAGGGCACCCAGTTTCCAAGCTCTCCCCTCTCTTGCCGCCATGCCAAAGCCCCAGACAACCTTCCCTGCAATTCATTCTCAGTTGCTTTCCTTGCTGTCAGGAACTCTGCCAGTTCCAGCACTCTTCTCAGCACTAACTCTTCCTTGCGTTTCTGAGTGTATTGCTCTTGACATTGCCGGGTCAGTGCAAGCATTAGGTGAATGAGTTCCGTTTCTGAGTAAGTTGTGCGCCTCGCTCGAACAGCTTCAAAGTTTGACGTGTAGCGCCAAGTGACATCCTGTACTTCATCCTTGGAGAAGGCAAGAATGTAGGAGAGCTTCTTTCCCCAACCAGCCTCATAAACGAGGGGCGTGTCGCAGAGAGCTTCGCATGGGTCACAGTGAAGCCAACGCTGTTGGCTGTCAGAGTATACTTCAGTCCAAACGTGATCAGTCCAGTCGAGGACATACCGAGCATCAAAGGCCAGCGACCTGGCAAAAAATGTAAAGCAGTTGGCCCATTCTCCACAGCGCCCCCTCCGTGTTTCCAGCAGCTTAGCAGGGTGGTTAAACCGAGGAAACCTTTCGTGGGTCCCACATTTTGAACAGGCATGTAGTTCCACACGCGACGCCCCACCGGCTATTTCATCAGCAGTAGGCTCTCCAGCTCCAGCATTTGTTGTGGTGCCACCACAATGGCTGCACTTTAGTGTATCCACCCAAGCAAAGAAAGACTCCTTGAACCAATGCAACAGCTCCATTAATAAAAAGTCTCTGAACCCTGGGTCGCGAATCTCTTTAGGGGTATTGCGAGATGAGTAGTTAAGCATCGTGAGCTGTGCTCGGCGTGTAAGATCTGAAACGGGTATGCATGCCAACGCTTTCTCTTGCAGGTCACGCCTCTCGTATATTTGCACCCGTGAGAGATTTGTTTTGATCTTGGGGTACATGTCTTCGCCAACCTCCATGACGAGTGCCTCCTGAAAACAAAACATTGCGATCAGCATACGTTAACCCACAATGTACATCGTATGTGACACGTACGGTTCTGCCCACTGAACACTGACATACACGTCACCACAACTTTTCAATATCTGAGCAAAGCTTCACGTATCTGTATGAGAGCACAACTTTGAACACAAAGAAAATTAAAACCAAACCTCTGCCACTTGATCAAACCGATGATAAGCGTCCACACCAGGGAAATATTGTAAAATCGTTCACAGGCGGGTATTTTGAGCGACAATCGGGTACAACATACCAGGTAGCACTGGCGTTCCGATTGAATACGCAAGCAGCACTTTTAAATTATGCAGGCAAAAGAAAAAAAAAAACGCTGCAAGAGCAAATAAAGTTCAGTGCCTCTGAACGCAAACAGCATCCCAACTCAAATTTATATTTTTGGTTTAGCGTTGCAAATGCGCTAAGGGCGGATGTTTTATTGCGTAAAATGACGTTCGCACCTTTCGTTGAAACTGAACATTGTTATGCCATACTTGCCAGTTTTATGCAGGTAATCTTCTCAAAAAGAACTGTTGTAGCGGCTCAGCCAGTAATTGTCAGCAGCTTCTAAATCACAAACAATTTAGGTCATTCACCACTCGCTCAGACTCGCTGATCTCTCTTTCCAGAATACGCGATTACAGTTATCCCAACTTCGTATTCTGCCATTTTTTTTATGTACTCAAACCGGTAACTATTTGTGACACAATATCATATCTGTATTACAAAACAATAATTGGTGGTATATATATTATGTTTACATTTTAGTTTGCTTTTACGCAACAAACTGGAATTTATACGAGACTAGCGTAGGCTTTATCGTTACGTTCTCGCGTCCGGCCGGTGGGTTTCCGGTGTAGTTGTTCGGGGTGTTGTGTGAAGTTTATATTCGCCGGTTAAGATGATATTATTGGAAATCAACAACAGAATAATAGAAGAAACATTACGGCTCAAGTTCAAAAATGCCCAGTCAGCGTAAGTACCTTGATCTTGACTCTTCGAGCATTCAATTCACTTCTATCTGAACGCGGCAGGGCACTTCGCCGCACTTCGCCGATCGTCCATTGCTGATAAGAGTTTAAAAAAGTGCAGTGTTTTAATCATTCACATCTACCGCTTCAGTTTCAAGTAATTTTCTACGTCATGTGACAGGTGTTCGTCACTCTGTTAGTGACTAGTCACTTTTTTATTCCAATCTATAACGTTGCACCTGACAATGACAGCATGCACCTGTGCGCTTCCTGCCCTACCCACTTAGCGACGTGAATCATTTGCTTTCTTTAAATTGTGTCACGTTGTTGCGAAACGTGCTCCGATCGTTTCTCGCCGAAGTTTCGGTCATTGTTTCATTTTACCTTTGCCTGTAAGATACTTGCTCGACTGCTTCGGTCACAATTTAGCACTGAGGAAAAAGTTAAGCGCGCAGCGAAACAAAATATCTGGTATGATCGGAAGTTCGCCTGCATTCTAACGTTGTGGCGAGCACGCCAGGTTACTATGCTCAGCGACTTGTTGATCACCACCAGCACCAAGCGAAGTGCGACGCGAGAACTGTCGCACTAGGCGCGAGCGTGCTGGTTAAAGAAAAAAAGGCAGACACCTTACCGAGTGTTCAACGAGAACAGTTCAGAGTGTTGAACTGCTGTTGCAAAACACGTCGGACAGATAGCGATTTGCTTCACACCGCACGATAATGGTTCATTTCAATGGCACATTTGGAACATGATGTCCCAAAATTTATCTGCGCCCCCCCCCCCCCCATCTTGCTCAGTTTCATAAATGCATTCTTCCGTTTAATTTGTTTGATAATGCCAAAAATTAACAGTGCTGACACGGAATAATAGAATAGATGATCTTTCCGTTGAGAATATTCATCTGTTCCAAAAACAGTTTCTGATCTTGTCATCCACAGAAATTAAAGTGTGTAAAAAAAAAGTGCATTTATCTCTTTGTGCCATTGTTACATAAGTCCACTTTTACAAGGTCATAATTGTTTTTAGAATTTTCGGCGGTTGTCTGAATGTTTAGTCAACCACAAGCTCATTGAGACGCGAAGGCAGCCGCTGGTAGGTCACACTGCCTGTGTCAGCAGTCGAATAAATTACAAACGCAGTCAAGCGCGTCAACTTCTTGGGCGTATCTTAAACTGATGACTCAGCAGTACGATCGCTCCCCCAATGGCGGAGAAAGAGAGGCCTACTTAAGGGCATTCTGCATAGTCGTGATTGCCGCATTACGTAATGAGTGCTTTTGCTTTCTTTCTGTTAATGCTGCCTTCTGCAGTCTGAATAAAGTTTCTACTGTACACAACAACTATGTCCCACTGACTGATTGTAGCAAAACTTCTTGTTTAACTGTGTAGTGTGATATGAGTAGAGGTTTAATAGCAGAAATAAATATATTTCACCAGTACCTATTTGCTTGGTTTTCTTATTTGTTTTTCTTTTTCTCGTGTAAAGACAGTGTGCGTGAATCATAAGGCAGAAATTAATGTACTTGAGTAAATGTGCTCTTTCCATTTTACTGCTTCTAATATGTGTTCTCTATACTCCAGCAACAAGCCAGAGGCTGTCGATGTCAAAATTGCCGACTTCGATGGAGTTCTGTACCATATATCCAACCCAAACGGTGACAAAACAAAGATAAGGGTGAGTTGCTGCACCATTTTGTCTCGTACGAGTCTAGGCAGTTTCTGAACAGCAGTATTTTCCATGTAAGTTTTGTCAGCCGAAATTTTTTTGTACAATGTTTGTGTTGAGAGCATGCTGATAGGTTTCTGAGGAGAGCGTAAGGTACTATCAAAATCAAGTTTAAAATATATATATATTTTTACCTTTGATGTGCCATGGTGCCTCACATCATTTTTTATGCATACGGGCCATGTTTGGTGAAAGAGGGTATCAAAAGAAAAAGAGAGAATGAAATGTTATTGAAGGAACAAGCATGATGCAGCTGTCTCACATTGAGTGGATGCCTCAGCTGTTGCCACTGGGGAAGGAAATCATCAAAATAAAAGCATATTTGGAATGCAGTTGCTTTGGTACTTTATCTAGTTCCTTGAGAAAAACAGTATGTTCTGTCCAATCCAAAGAAAAAGATATTTACATAAGAATATGCATAATATTGTGCAAAGCACTTCAATTGATTAAGCTGATGTCACATCCACGGTGTTGCTATTTATAGAATTTCATTGCACTTGACTGCAATGTTTTTTCTTATATCACCTTTAAAGCTGCCCTGAACCACTCTTTATCGAAGTTGAAAAGTGCATTTGAAGTTAAAGTGGATTATTTAAAAAATAATTTACCGCAAAAAGTACTTCAGTGTGTCCTAAAGAAATGTAGTTATTGGCAATCAAAGGTTACGTACGTCACCATGGTGCGCAGTTCAAATCTAATTTTGAATGTTCAAAAAGATGCCACTACTTCCTATTTTGGTGCCTAAGGCGTACCAAACGCAGCTAAACATGGTTGTCCTGAGCAAGCCGCGATGCACTTAGCCAGCAGACTCGTCACGGCAGCCCCAGTGTCTACGCCTAATACTTGGTTTTTAAAACACATCAGAGAACCCTCAGTGCTCAAGTTCATCCGTAATTTTTCTCTGCAACATTTTCGTAGCTTTGGAAGTTATATACCATTTTCACCCTAGAAAAGCCAACTTTCATATTTTGTCATTAACTCTATTTTACATGCCACAAAAGATGCAGCTCCTTACTACAAATAAGTACAGTTACTTTGACGCACTAATTATGTATAGCATAAGTAAATCTGAAAGTGCTAAATGCAGCTGTATTCATGAATATGTGATAGTTGCTGTGCATTTAGACAGCCCCCTGTTAACTCCAAAGTCAGACAGTGCAGAAACAAACATATGAAGACAAATTCTTATGCTGTTGGATTTCAAGACCCAAATCTATACCCTGTCTGCCAATAGCAACATCTTTCCTTCCTTATATTCAGGTGCTGTAAATTTAGAAATGTACTCCTGCCAAACTTCCTAACATTAGAACAAATGTGTAGCCTGAAAGCCAAGCTTGCTTGCCAATAGACAAAACTCAATTCTTTCTCCTAACTAGGTACATGTTGCCCTCATCCTATTCTGTGCCACAGAAATAATCAAGTTTGTAATTTCTCTGTCGCAGAAACCTAAATGTTATTCTGTCTTTCACAGGTCAGCATTTCATTGAAATTCTACAAGGAACTCCAAGAACATGGTGCAGATGAGGTAAAAGATAATCTCATTGCATGCGAATTTCTTACTCTAATTTGGCTGTATTATGACTACAGGGCTTCATATCTTGTTTATTGGCGTATGATAGCCTCATTGGTAACATATCAGGCTAAGAGCAATAAGCTTGGCATCACAGATATGTTTTCCAAGCAACTGTAAGTGTGAACGAATATTTCTGCAAGCCTACTCTGTATTCTTAAAAAGGGCTTAGAGGTTATGTAGATGTGTAATCAAGGTCATTTTGTTTAGCCTACATTTTTCATTTGGCATGGTAAGTTTGCAGGTGGGAGGTTTATTGTTGTTCGTTAAGTCATTCAGCGTACTTAGATATTTATTTTTATTTTATTTACAAATACTGCAGGCCCTATTCGGGCCTAAGCAGGAGTGGGTACATACAGCAACGTAAATTACAACTGTCAATTAGCAATTGAGAACACAACAAAAACATGTACATATATCATTGTAACACTATACATAACAGAAATAAACATGGACATACAAAAGTGCAATACATAAACAAAATGACAATGAAAAAGCGTAACGCAAGAGCAACTGCTTTCATTGTGGCAATTTAGAGGTCAAAGAAAAGATTATTTCAAAGCTGAACGAACGATTCTGTTGTATTAGCGTTAACTACTTCTTCGGGTAATTTATTCCATAGTGAAATTGCATGGGGAAAAAGAGAATATTGATGGATGTTAAGACTACTAAATGGTTGCTTAATTGTTTTGTTTGTACGAGCAGACCGCATGGGGGGCTCAGGTAAATATCATTCACGCGGTATTTTGTAGTGAACATGGTACAGCTGATATAAAAAATTTGATGCGAGATACAATTCTGCGATGAGCTAGTTTTTTCAATTTCACCCTGTCGCGAAGAACGGACATGCTGGAAAAACGCGAGCATGTGGAGTATATAAACCGCAGAGCTAAATTTTGCACCCTTTCTATTTTCTTGTTTAAATATTTTTGGTGAGGGCTCCAGATCAAATCCGCATATTCTAATTTTGGTCTGACAAGAGCTTTGTATGCTGTTAACTTAACGGTCGATGAGGTATGGCGCAATTTCCGTTTAAAAAATGCCAGCTGTTCTAGCGCGTTGCTGCAAACGTTGTCTATGTGGGGTTTCCAACTTAAATTGATTGTGAGTGTAACACCTAAATGCTTCACTCGCTGGGTTTTATGTATATAAGAATTATTAATAATATAAGCAAAATCTAAGGGTTCTTTCTTGTTGGTAAATGTAATAGCTGCCGTCTTCAAAGTATTTAGCTTCAATCCCCATGTGTCACACCATACACTAATTGAGTGCAACGCCTCATTAAGTCTTACTTGGTCGGAGTGATGATTTACATTATTATAAACAACACAATCGTCCGCAAACAACCGGATCTTCACAGGCGATTGAACAGATAAATAGATGTCATTGATATAAACTAAGAACAACAAAGGACCGAGAACTGACCCCTGTGGCACCCCTGAGTGCACCTCCAATGTACCAGAAACGCAGTCTTTAACAGCAACGTATTGTTTTCTTGAGGACAAATAAGATTCTATCCAACGGATGATATTGCGTTCAATGCCCATAGAGAGCAGTTTCGTTACTAAATCGGCATGCGGAACTACATCGAACGCTTTGGAAAAGTCCAAAAACACTGTATTGATTTGACCTCTCATATTCAGTGCATTCACAAAATCATCCGTTATCTCAGCTAACTGTTATTGTAGATAAACCAGCCCTAAATCCATGTTGATTTGCATGAAGTAAATGATTATTCTCTAAATGTGTTATAATCACTTTTAAATAAAATGTGTTCTAGCAGTTTACAAGTTGTGGATGTTAAGGAAACTGCTCTGTAATTATTTAGTTCAAAAGGGGATCCAGATTTGTGAATCGGAACTATCCTTGCAAAGCGCCAGTCATCCGGTATCACACAGAATTCTAACAATGTTTTATATATTACATATAAGTACTCTGCTACCCAGACTGTGTATCTGTTGAGGAAAACATTAGATATTTTGTCCGGACCTGATGACTTTTTTATGTCTAGATTACGCAAAAGACTAAGAATGTCATTTTTGCTTAAATCTACTTCGGGCATCGGATTACGAAGGTTGTAAGGTTGCAAGTGCGTGTACGATGCGTTGATAGTAAACATCGATTGAAAAAAAACTCGTTAAATTCATTAGCAATGGTCAAAGGATCGTCATTGCTTATGCCAGATGTTCTGATGTCTGTGATACTGCTTTTATCTTTAGATAAATATTGCCATAATTTCCTTGGTTGCTCTGACATGAAAGAAGTCAATGTGGAAGAAAAGAACTGATCTGGTATAGAACTGATCTGGTATGGTATATGGTATAGGTACAGCACTGTGTCTAATCAGTTACAAGCCAATCATTCAGAAAGAGATCTTCTCACGGAAGTATGCTGCAACTGCCCATTCTCTGTTTGTACTAAGATAAATTGTTTGGTTATGGATAGCACAGGCGTAAAGAGGAAGTGCCCTGATGGTTCAGTAGCAGGTAGTGCACTCTGGTTTGTCTGCTGAAGTTCATGTGTCAGTCTTGCATGGTAGTATAAATCCAAAGGCTTTGTTCATCCCCTCACAGACAGGGACATCTCGTGTACTATCACGACAGAATGAAACTTGGAACAGCGGAGCACATGCCTCTCGGCACATGCTGCACTGCCTAACCATACCAATTGTAACCTGCTGCACATGCATGGTTAAGGGCTTCGCATCCTGCTGTTATCTTGTCAACCATTGCACACCTTATCAGTAATTCAATATCATGCCTGCAGAGTGGTACAGGTTTTTGCTTTCCTGCAGAGCTTGTTAGTAGATGCGAGGGGGCTGTTTTTGCTAGTCGCTCAAGACTGTGCATCCACCAAAGAGCACTGTGGGAAAGTAGAGGCTTTTAGCACTCTGTAGGCATGATACAAAAAACACTAACAAGGTGAGCGATACTCGAAAAGATCACAGCATAACGTGAAGCTGCAAACCCCATAATTTAACGGTTCACATACAGTAGTTTATTGTGGGTGCAGTGAGACAGCCAAGCACGTAGTGAGAGAAAAGTGCTCTGCTGTTTGCTGTTCATTCTGTCATGTTAGTATCTCACAAATAAACAGCAGGTACATGGGTAGAAAGAAGTAAATGGAGAACCAGAAGACGCGAATGGCTAGCACATGTGTACATGTTGCCTTTGGTCCCTCTGCTGTTAAGTTCTTGGGTTGTGGCTGACTGTACTATGTTCATATTTCTAATAAACGGGAGAAAGCACTGATAAGCAAGTTCATTGGATAATTTAAGATAATAATGCATTCTACAGTTCAAAATTAACAGTGCATTTGCAGTTTTAGAAGAAGCTGCAGGTCTCAGAATTTACTGTGAGCAATATGCAGTGCTTCTTTTGTCACTATTCTTCAATTATGTTGTAAAGTACTATGAATATCCATCTGGAGCCTTCTTCTTTCTTTTCTACTACTAGCTCTTGAAACGAGAATATGGTCCCTTGCTGACAACAACTGAAGATGGTATGTGTTGCTCCTGCTGTCTCTGCATGAATTTTCTCAGTTTTAGACTTCACCGCAACACATGTGCACGCCTCATAGTGGGACTTTCAGTTGCGCTTTGTGACTTGTTATGCTCAGCTTTGTTTCAATAGGGAAATGCATCTGTGTGTGAAACTTTTGTATTTCCTTGTAACATTAGTAACCGCAGGTCATCAGAATGAAGAGAAATTTCTCAGACTCAGTAGTTGCCAAGGTCAGTAGACTTGCTACGACTCAAGCTCACCATCATCAGGCACTGCCAAACTTTTGTGGACATACCAGGCAGGCTCACTCATACTCAGGGTTTCATTCTGCAGTACTCGATATATCACTGGATTACTCATTGCATTAGCAATGTACCATCTAGAGCATCAGCATGTTCGTAAGGTTTATAAATGAAAGGGCATAAATGCACATGTTCACCATAGAGAAACAGTAACATACCAAGTGTAAAGAGCACATTCAGTGCGAACAAGTGTAGAAACATGTAGAAGACCTTTGCCGAAATTGACATTTCACTTTAAAAATTCCAGTACAAGTTACTGTAAAACTATCATCTTGTATTTATAAAATTTGATTTAATTGACAAGATTTTTTATTCTTGTGTCTTCACTTGGGCTTACTCATTCTAACAGACACCACTCTTTGTACAGTCGGACTCTCTTGATAGTACATGCACTAAGCCTAAAATGTAGTCTTATTAACCCTAACACAGCTACAATTACATTTCGTTCAAACTTACTAGACCTGTTCAGACACAGACCTGCACCCTCTCCTACTTGGTTCAATTCACTTGAACTCATGGTTGGCTGCAGCTTCAAATGAGTCTGCTCATGAGTGAGTTTGTCGATTTACATTGTTGACAAAAGTTTACAAAGTGTGGGATTTCAGAACATGCTTGACCTTTATAAAGGCTGCACGCATTGTGGTTGAAGTCTGCACTAGTATTTGTGACGAAACACAGTCGATGAACGCAGTCTTTTTCACAGGCTGCATGCCCAAAATGCTAAGGAAGTACACTTTTCTGCATAACCCTCTTGCGCTCCACAAACTTATACAAAAATAGCGCAACCTTAGTGCTTTTGTGTTGGTCACACTGCGAAACTATGGTACCTATAGCATGGAATGCATGTGCTGCAAAGGCACCAGTCGCTTCATATGCCCTCATACTCAGATTGCAGCAGAAAACACATGGCTCTAAATTTAAGTTTCAGTGCTCATTTTAACACTTGGTATACTGTGGCATGTACGTCATAGGCGGCATCTGCTACCAAGTAACATTGTTTTATATGAGTTCACATATATGTTAAAACCATATGTTTGTTGGGCCATCTTATTGGGTCTCACTGTATATTCACTGTGGCATTGCAACTGGAAACCTCTTTCCTACTGATACGTAGCACAGGTTTGTACACATTAAAGTCTGATACAGCATTAGTGTATTGAATTGCATGAGAGCTTCGTTGTGCCACACTGCGACTTCGTTTGGCAGCCTTCAAGAAGAATGTGTTTGTCAAGCAGTCCGTTGCATTTTTGATTTTCTCAGTGTGGAAAGTGGGGTGCTTATGACATTCTGCTGCCTCTATAGCTGAGCTATCTCTTTATTTTATCATTGCTGTCAGATGGCAGAAAGAGTGGCAGAAGGCTTTGAAGGAATAAACTCTTCAGTCCCGCACCATCAGTCACTTTGTTGCTAAGGTGCTTTCAGGGTTTGAGTAAGAATGGAGTTCTGGGTGAGTTTGAACAGATTCGTAATTTACACTGGAAAAAAGACTAAAGACAAGGAAAAAAAATAGGGACAACACAAGGGCTGAATGCAGGTATGGAATAATGACTTTTCCGCACTTTTCCGAAGCAGGGGCAGAAATGTCAGGGTTCTGTTGTGTGTCAGCTATCGGTGCTCCTGTCATCCCTACTTTTTCTTTGTCCTTGTCTTTTCTTGTGCTGTAAATCATGAATCTGCAGGGTTTCTTGTATAAAATGAACAGTAGCACACTGCACATTAACCCCTTCCATGCCATGCTGTTGTCCCAAATTCTGGCCAAATTACTTTTAAGACCCCAGTTGCCAACATATTTTACCTTCACAAAAAGCATAAATTTGCTTCTGCCTGTGCAGTCCCATGAATTGTGTGCTGCCATATACCAAAAGCATGACTAAGCACTGATACAAAACTAGACTTACCAATGGCATTGCTAGAAAATGCAAAAGGCTGCTGACGAGCTGAGCTCGTGCTTGGTAGTTTTTACCAGAAATGCATGGAAGAACCCAGCTCATCCAAGGCATGGAAGGGGTTAATATCTTTGTAATTAATTGCAGCGCTCTTCATATATTGTTGAAGCTCTGCAAAGACCAGTGCATAACCACATGTGAATCAGATAATTTATGGCATCATTTTTACTTTGCATTGCATGATGTTCTCTACAAAACTTCGTAAAAGTAAGCACTCTGACTTTTTCACATGGTGACTTAGTCCTTTTGACTTCCTCTGTAGGTTACAATGTATCGCTATTGTTTGACCTGGAAAACCTTCCTGAGAACACAGAGGAGATTGCGCGCAAGGCCAGCCACCTCAAGAGGAACTGCTTTGCATCTGTCTTCGAGAAGTACTTTGACTTCCAGGAGCGTGGCGAGATTGGAGACAAGAGGGCCGTTATTCCCTACAGGGACGATGAAACCATGTAGGCACCTTTTTGTTGACTTCATTAGGTTAAGCCTGTGTGTGGTCTACAGATATTCTATAGCAGAGCACAATAGAATCACTTCATTAAAGTCAAAGAGCACAGTCTGAAGCCCTGGTTCATTGACTTGAATGGTTGACCTGTGTGTCCCAAAGCTACAGCTCAGATGCTGCTGTGAGGAATACCATAATGAATGGCCCCAGATGAATTCCAACTGATTCTTTAACATATATTGAAGTTTTACCGTATCACATTAGTAAAGTCTGTTTTCATCAGAGTGTGGCCACTGCAGCAAGGAATCAAACCTGCAACTTCATGCTTAGCAACAAAGCATAATAGCAGCCGAGCCAAATCTATAATAGAAAAGCATTGAATTGATCCTGAAGCATTCTTCGTACTTTAGTTCACAAGCAAACAAATGAGTTGGGCCAGTAGTAAAAAAATACAGGTCTCTTAGAACAGTTTCCAAGCACACTAAGCAAGCTTGCCTAGTTGTTGAATTACATCTTCGTGAATGCCTGAGCAACATATCACTCCTCTGCACAAACCGGAGCACCTACAATTTAACTCAAAATCATTCTTGCCTCCTTGACTAGATAGTACAAGCCCCTTGTCTTGATTCATCACCTTTGGTAAACCTAAGAGAATTAGTAGCTTCCATGGGTGAGGCTTGTCGGTGTTCTGAATGGCATCAAATACGCAATATTAAAAGAACTATAGAAAACAAAAAGCAGGAGCAAGTGGACCATGTAAATGCAGCAAGCTGTTTTCTTAGATAGGCTGTCGCCAGTTGAAGTACGCGAGTAGGAAAGTACTAAACACAAAAAAACTGCATTAATTTGCCATTAGGTGGAGTATTACAAGCATTTACCTGTGCTACTGAAGCTGCTCATCTTCAGCACAGCAATGACAAAACCGTCAAACCCTCGTGGGCAACTAAAGACATTTTATTGTTGATAGCTAACTTAAAATTGCTTTCAAGAAATTATTGCTGAGGGAGAGTCGTAAAGCTTTGTCATTTTATGTGTGAGACAGCTTGTAGTTTTGTTGGGGTTCCTTTAATGTCTTTGATGTGTCTCAAAAAGTCTGCATAAACATAGAGTTGCAGGAGAACATGCTTTTTCTGGAGTGTCCAGCTTTCAATTTTGAAGCAAGGCCTTATAAGTCTTCAATCATGCAAGTTTTGCCAAGTGTTGAGGTAAAATATTCTCATATATCTGCAATTGGAAGAAGCTACATTTTGAACACCATCCCTTTTGTGATCGATAACAATTTCATGCCGGCTTGTCTAGTTCTGCCACTTGTGTGCCTGCTGCTGTGTGCTACTGACCTACTAGGCATACCTAGCATGAAGACACAGCTTCAGTTTTCAGTCAAAGCAGCCACATTGTGATGCAGGCAGATAGCAATAACATCTGGACATCAAAATTGCAGTGCAGCTTGTAGAATATTGTGTTGTTTTTGTAGTAAAGCGAGTGACAGAAACACACGCAGTAGGTGCAAGCCAAAGAGTGGTTTCTTGCAGATAGCGTGGCTTCTTTTATGTAGTGTGCATTTAGTCGCGCATGTGCACTTCCTGCAATGAATGGGCTTCCGATGACATGACACGGCACTTCCTTTCCCTTAGAAGCCTAGTCTATCGGGAGGCCATCTTGTGTGCGTAGAATGCCTGGGAAGTCCCGAGATTTTCGACTCTCTTGAGGTTTTCTCATTGGGAGACTAGGCTGTACTAAGCGATATGTCCGATGGCGGTTCAGTGTCTTCTCCTGCTGAGGTTTGGTCACGCTGCGAGGCTTGGTCGTCTGAGGGTCTATCACTTTGCGAGGTGTGATGTTCTGAAAGCTGAGTTGTGCCGAGTTCCTTTTTCAACTCAGCCATTGCATTCATAGGTGCACTTGGTCGACGTGACGGCACTGCACTCCTCCTGCGGTGTCCACCATAACCAAGCGCCTACCTCTTCTTGACGTCACTGTGCTGGGTAACCATCTCTGGCCAGCTTGATTGTACTGTCGTGACCAAACAGGTGCTCCCTGAGGAAGCAACTGCGGCATCGGTGCCGGGGGTGTGCTCACCGTGGAATCCCGTGGTGCCACCTCCTCCTCTGAAAAATGTGCACTTAGTTCCTTGGTTGAAAGCCAAGCAACATCTCGGCAGGCGATTTCCCTTCTCGAGTCGGCATCATCCTGTGACGCAGCAAAAACTTGTTAATCCGACTGAGTAGACTTCCAGTTTCATTTTTGTTGATTCCCTCCTTAATGGTGCGCACAGCATGCTCCGCCAGTCCGTTTGACTGAGGGTAATATGGAGTGCAGTTATAGTGACACACATGGTTATCATTGAAGAATCTCCTTTTTTTTTTTTGGCCCGTTGTCGGAAATGGCTCTGTGTGGCAGGCCAAAACGCACAAAGATCCCCCACAGAACTTTCACTGTGGTTTCTACACTTGCTGCTTTAAGGGGTACTGCCTCCATCCATTTCGTTTCCGCATCCACTACCGCCAAGATCATGCGGCCTTCAACCGGACCTGCATAGTCGACATGCAAGCAAGGCCAACGTTTGTTGGTCTTCAGTCAGCTTAAGGAAACCTGTCCCGCGGCCCAATCCGGGATACCAAAACATTGTGCACGCCACGCGCTTCATTGCCATCATACCTGGATGGGTCTCGTGAAGTTCCTGCAGAATAATTGACTGCACATCCTCGGCCAAAACAACACGATGACCCCAGTAGATTAGTCCATTACTCACAGTAAGTTAATGTCTGTGGATGAAGTAAGGCTGAAAACACTATTGCTCCGGTCTCAGTTGGTTTGGCCGGCTGCGTAGAATCCATGTCTTCACTTGTCGGAGAAGGACGTCATCGCTGGTGCTGTCTGCCAACTGCTGTGCACAAAGAGAAAAATCTCTCAAGGCTTGCGCATTTAGCACACTTTCTACAGGATCGTCTTCACCAGGCTGTCCACATTCTGGCAAAGGCAAACGGCTCAAGGTGTCGGCGTTCGCGTCCAACAGTGCTTTCCGATAGTCTTTGTCATACTGATACGCCAATAAAAGTAGGGCCCTTCACTGTATCCTAGCTGCCGCCATTTGCAGAATAGGTTTGTCGCGGTGAACAGCCCCGTCAATGACTTATGATCTGTTATCAAAGAAAATTTATCACCAATAAGATAGTCTCGAAGTCTTGTCACACTGAAAACTAGTGTGAGCGCTTCCTTTTCCACTTGAGAGTAATTGCGCTCCGCCGGCGTTAAGGTTCTTGAGCGAAAGGCTATCAGATAATCTTCGCCATTGATACAATGGGACAGTACTGCGCTCAAGCCGACTGGTGATGTATTGCACTCCAGTCGAAGGGGCTTTTGTGGTTCATAGTGCACAAGATATTTAGCTTTACACAAGACTGTATTTACTTCTTGATCTGCTCTGTCTTAAGGCGACCCCCATTTCTGTTGCATCCCCTTTGCCAGTAAGCCATATAAAAGAGCCAACGTAGTTGACAAGTTGGGCAAGAATCTCGCGTAATATGTAACCAAGCCCAAGAAAGATTTCAGCTGGCTTACCGATGTTGGCTTTGGCGTGGCTAGCACAGCTTCAAGGTTGTCCTGCAGAGGATGAAAAGCTTTAGCGTTGATGCAATGCCCAAGAAACGACACATGCACTTCCCTAAACTGGCATTTCCCTTCGTTCAACTTCAAGTTGTGTTCATGCGGCCACTGAAACACCTGCCACAGTCTGGAGGTGTTGTTTTCCTTTTCTGCCACAATGATGTCGTCGAGGTAAACTTGAACGTTCGGCAAGCCTTGCAAAACCAATTCCATGCGTCGCTAGAACACGGCAGGGGCTGAAGCAATCCCGAATGCCAGTTGATTGTAGCAGTAAAGACCCCGGTGTGTGTTGAGTACCGCTGTCTTTTTGGCTTCTGCGTCCAGCGTACTGAAAACTTCGCCTCCAGAAAGAGCCGTGAACATGTCTTTAACTCTGGGCAAGGGATACTGCTCCAAGTGCAATGCCGGGTTGACGGTTAACTTGAAGTCACCGTACAACCATATATCTCCGTTCTTCTTTGCCACCGGAATCACTGGAGTTGCCCATTCCGAAACGCTTACCAGTGAAAGCACTCCGTCTTGTACAAGACGGCCGAACTCGGCTGAAACTTTGGAGCGCATAGCATAAGGCACGATTCGCACTTTACAGAAATGTGGGCGGGCTCCCTCCTTGAGGTATAGTTCAAAGGTGGGCCCTTGCAGCACCCAAGCTTGTTCTCAAAAAGATCCGAAAATTCCTCAAACAGAGGATTCACCTTGCCATTTACGCTCTAGGTGTTTCCAACGTCCTAAAAGGACACAGCCTCCATGCGGACTACTTCTATTGTGTTCCAACCACAGAGCAGTGGTCCGTAACATCCCACAAATATTAGAGTGCTCGTTACAACAGTTGAACCCGATTGTACCAGCATTGTTATCTGGCCGACCACCGGTAGTGGCCCCAGTAAGAGCATGTTAAATGGAGCGACGTCTTTTCCAGTGCCGGCCACCACTTGCAGTGCTTCTGAAATATGCTGTTTGGTATGACACTGACAGGAGAACCCGTGTCTATAATCATTCATAGTTTTCGACCCTGCCAGGTCAAGTCTTCCTTGAGAGGCTTCCATGTAGCTCCATTGGCAAAGCTATGAGCGACAAGAGCAAGCAGCATCTCTTCTTCGCTCTCACCTTCTCTCTGCTCTATGGAAAATGCCCTGGCCTCATAGGAACGTCCCTTGCTGCAGACCTTTGCCAGATGCCCTTTAAAGCCACAATGGTGGCACTTTGTGTTTCGATGACAGCACGTACGTGTAACGTGGGGACCGCCGCATCGATCACATGATAGATTGTTCTTTGGAGTGTTCCTCCACGGCCTCCAGGGCCGCCATGCTTGCTGCAACTGTACACTGTTCATGCTGGTTATCGAAGTCTCTGGGAACCCTCCCCGCATGTCTCGGATGTCGTCTAGCGCTTTCTCCTGAGCTCCGGCGAATTATTCTGCCTCCTCAAAAGTTAGCTTCTTGCACTTGAGTAGGTAGCGACGGGTGTCGTCGTCACGGATTCTGCATACTGTGCAGTCTCGCAGCATCCGGTGCAGTGAATTGCCGAAGTTACAACTCTCCGCCAGTCTCCGGAGGTCAGCAATGTATTCCCGAAAGCTCTCGCCATCCCTTTGCTTGCACATGAAGAACTAGAAGGTCGCTGCTATTTCATTAACTTGAGGATTGTAATGTTCCTCCATGTATTCAACAACTTCATCATAAGTTTGGTTGTTGACCGACACGGTTGAAAGGCACCCTTGCAACACGTGGATGACAGTATCGCTCAACGAAGACACAAGCAGAGCTCAGCGTTTTGTAGTGTCGGTAATCCCATTGCCCTAAAATAAGCTTTCAGGAGTATCCTGTACGTGCTCCAGTAGCTCATTGTCTCGTCGAAAACCAGTGGGCATGATGCCATCCTTCAATTCGGTCCGCTGCAGACCACGCTCGCGTCGGTCCCACCTTCGTCGCCACTGTAGTAACGCCAGTGACAGCAACACACTCCGTAGGCGCATCTGGTCGCACATGCGCACTTTGTGCATTGAACGGGCTTCCGATGACGCGACATGGCAGTTTTCTTCCTGGATGATAAACCCTGCTTGTCATGGTATGTTTATTCATTCGCAGTGTCCTGAAGGCATTGACTTCTGACCTGTAGCTCTGTGCTTGTTGAAACTACTGCACAGTAAGAGAAAGCTTTGCGCACATCATCTGAAAAATAGCTCGTAATTGTTTGCACCATCTCTGCGTAATGTGTCACAAATGGCTTAATCCTCCCACATTTACATGTTGCAAGAAACAATGGACTGACAAACAGATTTGTGGAATTGGTTAGACAGCATGAGTGAAGAGATATTTACATTTACTCAGAGAAACATACTGAGGAAAATCTCTATTCACAGACGAGAATTGCTTAAGGGAATTCGTGCTAAGCAATACTGTATTGTGCAGCTATACTTATCTCATAATCTACTTACAGTGCAGGAAACGCTGTGAGGCATGCAAAGGCATTGGATACTCCACAACAGAGTGTAGTTCCGTGCCTCAGCATCAATTATATATTGGGTGGTGAAGTGACAAGACAATAGTAATCTGAACATTTGGTCGCCTCAAAGAAAACTTCACCAAATTTAGCTTCCCAATTGCATACAGTTTTGTCTTATCAAAACTGTAGAATTGAGGTTCAGCAAATATGGTTGTATCAAGAAAGCACATACATTCTTCTTATTAAAATACATGATGAAATAAATCCTTGTTAAAAACGTTAGTATTTTTGGTAGCTCTTTCTGCTATATGTCTTTTAAATAAATTAAAGTGTAAATGTATCTGTGTCATCTAAAAAAGCAAATATTCAGAAACCTTATAAAGGGGGATCATGGTAGGTTTTGTACTAATAAAAGGGCTCACATACTGGAAAAGTTTAAGAAAAACTGGTCTAGCCCGTTTGTCTGGTCTCGCGCTCGATGGCCGATGAGGTCTACGAGTGCAAACATGTTTGCAGCGAGCTTCCCATAATAGCTTGTCACCAATCACTCTGCCAGCCGCACTGCTTAGGCCACTGAGCTTAATCAGCGCAACTTCGTTGTGAGACAGCAACCAAAGTTTCGGTGTTCTGCTAGTCAACATGGCAGCAGCTTTCCATGGCCACCATGTCCAACTCGTCATGCAGACGACGGTTCATGCCTGAAACACTCGAGAATCTTAAATTTCTGTTGTGGTTATACCATATTTACTCGCATAATGATCGCACTCGCGTAGTGATCGAACCCCTAAATTTTGTCGTCAAACTTTTTTTTTTTTTTCTTTCTCGTGTAATGATCGCACCCCGAACTAGTCGCAGCGATATGTCGTGTGCGAAGTCTAGCTAATAATGATCGAGCTTACCATCTGCCAAGTGCTGTCGAATGCTACGCAAACGACTCTGGAAGACAAAGCAAGCAGTCTGGACGCACCAAACATACTTAAGCAGAGGCCCCATTCCATTCCTTTCATCACTTTCCGCACTTCCATGAAAAAAAAGCTACAAACAAACTTGCCTTGGCGTTATTATTCATAGGCTTTATAATGGTTGTGGTCAACAACAGCAAAAAAGGCACTTTTCGATTCTTCTCGTTTGCACTCGTGGGCACGCAACAAATCACGAGCGGTAACAATAGTGGCCACGTTTACACTGATACATTAAAAGGGTACCCTATTGATACGCTGATGCTTGTAACACAGCTAAGATATTCGCCCACCCTTATCGGAAATGTGTCGTATTAGGATAGTAGTGAAGACAAATGCTGCAGTTTTTGCAGCATGCCCGCCATGTGTTTCTATGTCACTGGCAGCTAAGCACGCCAATCTTTGTTTCTGTCCCCTCAAAGTGGACGTGGCTACGTTATTGTTGCAGACTTGCCAATATTAACGATATTGTTCATTACTGATACAGAAGAAACTGTTTCAATGCGCCTAATGTACTCACGAGAAGAAAATAATCTCGTTCGCCGCAAATGTGGGATGAAAAAAATCTATATTTTCGTGGGAAATTTAACCCAAGTAATGATCACACCCCTGAATTTGCGTCAATTGTTTTGACAAAAGAGTGCGATCATTATGCGAATAAATATGCTGCATTGATCCTTGTGGTAGGTGCCAGTGCTGCAGGAAGTCTGAATAGTCATGCATGTCTGAAAAATCAGTCAGCAATTATATTCCACACTTTTTGCTCATGTGCAAAACTTTGCCTCACTATTATAACCAATAACGTATCAGATCCCGCATTCTCGATTTCATTATACCAGGAGAACACTATTGAGCTAAATCATGACCAACCAAATTTTGTATTTACTTCATTATATCCAATAATTTGTTATATCTGTGTTCAATATAGCTTCTAAAGAAAGGAGGCTACAGTCTAGTAAACTGAACTATACAGAACGGGGTGGAAGTGTGCTGTTTTGTTTTACAGTGCTGAGCCAATCACTTTCTGCCTCTTGCAATACTCTTAGTATTGTGTTGCAGTCCTCATGCTGATTCTAGAATAATGTGCACAGCTGCATTGTGCAGTAATAAATCTCCAAATTCTTAGACTGCGCTGCAACATTTAACTTGTTCTGCACTGTTGTACACTGTGCCAACCTGCCATAATTTGTAACAGAGCAGAATGTACTTGCTTTTCTTTCATTCCCATTCTTGAGCAGCGAATCTGTCACCGTTTCCCTTCTCTTGGCGCCTATTCTGTAACTCTAATGGTCCACCAGTTAACTAACCTACACATTACATGACCTGCCCAGCTCTATTTCTTTCTCTTAATGCCAATTAGAATATTGGCTATGCCCGTCTGCTCTCTGATCCACACCACTCTCTTCCTCTCTCTTAACGTTAAGCTAATCATTCTTTGTTCCATTGCACTTTGTGCGGTCCTTAACTTGTTTTCGAGCTTCTTTGTCAGTCTCCAAGTCTCTGCAACATACGTCAGCACTGGTAAAATGCACTGATTGTACACCTTCTATTTCAGTGACAATGGTAAGCTTCCTGTAAGGATCTGAATATGTCTGCTGTATGCACTCCTACCCATTTTTATTCTAGAGGCTGACTGGCAATCTTGAAATCTTGTTCCCTTGCCAGGCTATTGATCATTATCATTGTTTCTGCATATTAATCTTCAACCCCACTCTTACACTCTCTCTGTTAAGGTCCTCAATCATTTGTTGTAACTCGTCCCCAGTGTTGCTGATTAGTACAGTGTCATCTGTGAAGTGAAGGTTGCTGAGATATTCGCCATTGATCCTTACCCCTAAACCATCCCAATTCGATAGCTTGAATACTTCTTCCAAGCACGCAGTGAATAACATCGGAGAGATTGTGTCTTCTTGTCTGATCCTTTCCTTTATAGGTATTTTCCGACTTTTCTTGTGGAGAATTAGGGTAGCTGTGGAACCTTTGTAGATATTTTCCAAGATATTTACGTACTCCTTCATTACGTAGTTCCTCTATGACAGCTGGTATCGCTGCTGAACCAAATGCCTTTTCGTAATCTATGAAAGCCATGTAGAGAGGTTGATTGTACTCTGCAGATTTCTCGATTACCTGATTGATTACATGGATGTGATCCATTGTGCGGTATCCCTTCCTGAAGCCAGGAAGGGATACTGTGCGGTAATAGAAGTCTCACTCCAGTTGTTCCACTGTGGAGTTGTTTTCGAACTCCAACACTTTGGAAGAACTGCTTCTTATATAACATCTACAACTTGTGAAAATAAGGTTGTGTCCAACCGCATATTACTTGCACATTTTTGTGCTTCCAGTGTGTTTCCCCCTGTGTTTTGGTCACAAGTAGTTCTGCCGGTGATCGCAGAAACGTGTCATTCCACTGATTTGGTAGTAAATATGTCCAGATTTGTGATGCCTTCCAATTAGTAAATACGTCATATGTTGCACCATTATACTATGAGACAATGTTATATTTAATTACACAACACATGCTATGTGTTCCTTTTATATAGCGACGCACTATTTCTTGGTTGCAGATGCAAGCAGAGAGAGGTCTCTCTAGCCTTCGTAAGGTCGCCTAAAGGGCAGTAAAGATGCACATGCAACTGCACTAGTGATTGAAGTTTATTGCTTTTCATGCGTTTAAATAGGTATGTCGCGCTCACCACCCTCTCACTGCAGAGTTTAGGAAGCAAATTCCTTTTCCCAACAAGAAAACACTTGTTGTACTGGCACACATGGAACATTCGCTGATTATGACCTTTGTTTCAATAATCTCTCGCCTACATTTATCTTTGTTGGAGCTGAACACACTGTACTTTCAAGATGGGGGGGGGGGGGAGGAATGTCCAGAGTCATTGCAATGAGCTGACACCTGACTGTCCCTGTAATGCATAATGCTTTGATTATGTTCTCTCAGCCAGTCATTTATGCAGCAGCCTGTCTGTCCAATGTATTTTTACTCATGGGACAGAGGTACACTGTATACTGCTACTTTTAGTAGTGTCCCCATACTGCTAAATTACCAACTCAGCCAAGAAACAGTGCTCTTAAGCTTCCTGTGTTTTTCCTGATTGAAGCGTTAATATTAAGGAGCAAGAGTAACCACTGTTTGAACATACTGTACAGTATGCGCGAGGTATTTGAGGACATACTGATGGCTTCAATGGTAGCAGTATTTGAGACAAAATTAGTTGTCCTTGGTTCAAGTGTTTTACATTGTTTCTTTTATTGCTGCTTCCTAAGACTGTTCGATAACACCTTCTGTATCTTCACTAATTGACCTAATTTGGCTTTGATAATGATTGTATACTTGGATGAGATGGGGCATGTAGATGCTGACTAGTCCTTCCATAACAGCAACCTTTGGCAAGTTTCTAGCTCTGTGTCGCTGTTTTTTAGTCTCCTTCTCTGTGACACCACCTGTACATAGAGGCAGGGTACATTTAATTGCAGTTAAACCTTGATATAACAAACTTTGTAATATTGGCAATTTCCTTTGTTAAATTAATTTTGTTTTTGTATTGAAATTCAACCTTTTATGCAAATAGGTACAATCTCTGATGGATTTTCTTTCTACACACAAGGGTCCGCAAAATTTTTCATATTATTGGGCAGTTGGAAAATGCAAATATGACGGAGAAAAAAAATCATTTCATTGAATTTGAGAGTCTACAACGAAAGACAGTTTCGTGCCGTGTCGACAATATCTTCACCTCTGTGGTACGAAGTGAAGCCAGCCACCCTTTTGCGCCCACTCCACCCTTGCAGCTGATAGTGTCACCCACAGTAAGACTACACTATCCTGAAAAACACCGACAGCGAGGAGTGGGTGTTTCAGCTGCCATCAGCCTATTGCTTCAGGCCCTCTTCGAAACTCAAGATCACACAACCTTCGGTACTAAACACACAGAAAGACGGCACGCATGATGGCACGCCATCTCGGCATGCCCACTCTTTGCACACACGGCAGATTACCACTAAATCATGGTACATGGGTTGTGTACGCGCTCAGCCGCGCTGAGAGCCACGTGCAGCCACAGGCACACTGGAAAAGGACACGCACGTCAGTCGGCCCTCCACAAAGACCATCATCAGCTTTTCAGGCTTTTCACTCGTGGTGGCCGCTATCTGCTGGAGAAATTTGGCTACCTTACTAATGTCTGATCACTGGCAATGCTTTATTCACATTGTCATGGATGAGAATATGCCACGAGCTCTCATCATGCCTAAAAAACAAATGATTTTACCTCATTCAAGACGGTAGGTATGTCCTAATCACTGTGGCAGGTGGGCAATGTGACGACGACTGCTTGTGGTTTCATTTCTTGCGTCATACTGCAAGCTGCTACCCTGGAATAAATGTGCTACTATATAAGTAGCAGCTGGGTTGGAGAAGACAAAATTAAGGACCCGACAGACCGAATGAAAGTGTGAATGTCTGTGGCGATTCAAAGCTGTGTTCTAAAATTCTTCGTGCACCTTGTATATCAGTGCATTTGTCAGGGGCCACTTGGTGTTTGCAACATTCAACTTGTAGTGTTTGGTGTTAGAGGCGTTCCTGATTCTAGGTCAAAGTCATGCACTTACAGAGTCCTTCTATCAACTGAATGACCTCAATCTAATATTCATGGCCATATTTGCTTCCAGGTATGTTGAGGCAAAGCCAGACAGGGTGACTGTAGTCTTCAGCACCATGTTCAAAGATGAAGGTGATATTGTCCTCGGAAAGGTATTCATGCAGGTAAGGCCATCATGCACATTTTTTTTTTTAAGATGCTTCTTTGCTCAATTTTGAGCACATGAGAAATCTAAGTTGGTATAACATGTTTGCATTTAACGCTTTGTGATCATAAATGTTGAGCAACCTCGCAGTCATGCTGGTCTAAAGCTTTTTTGTGCATTCCACACATCACAAAGAAATTCAGTAAAATCTTTTGTATTCAAATATCACAGGGCCACAACAAATCTTAGAATTATTGAAATTAAGAACTGTCATATGGGAGAAAAAAAAATGCCTGCTGTTACTCTATCAACGTTGCATTATTGAGCAACTAAATTTATTACCCATGTTCATATTTTCTATAACATCGGTGCCGAAATTGCAATTCTTGTCATCTGATGACAATGATAAACACTTGCAGGGGTGAGGGCCCCATGGCCTTTTTTCCTGGGGCAGCAGTGTGACATGCATCTTCATACTAATAGGCATACTTTTCACACTCCTGCCAACTCTCCCAAATTTTTCGTTATGTTTAAGAACTTGGGATCGTTCTATGATTTTACAAAAACCTAATTCTGATTGTGAAAAAATTTCTCTCGCTCATCTCCAACTAGTCGCCAACCGATCATTTGGACTCAACGGTGACCTCCAAAAAGTCGGAATAATCGCGTGTATGAAATACCAATGTCATCAGAAAATGAGCGACTTAGTTCCACAAGTGGCCAAAAAAAGTCTGTCATATTCTCTGATCGTCACTTTCAGAGATACCTTCAATTTTGCGTGACTAGCGCCAGACGCATTAGCATCTACGAGCGCCAGCATTCTTGGAACAGGGCCAAGCATGCTGTCTTTTGCAGTGCTGCAACGTGTTCGCTGCTAATCACACAGAAGTGAAATTATCTTTTAATGTGATTATCCAAGAATACAGCCCAAGTTTGTTAACACATTGCTGCGCACATATACATTTGCCCTTGGCCTGAACCGTGCGTGGCTGCAATATTGTAGTGGTGCCTTTTCTTACGCTTTTCATGCTTCGTCAATTAGTGGTCAGAGCAACGCTCCACTCGCGTGATCAATTGGACCAGCTGCCCATGAATAGATAATGAGAGTTCATAGAATCGTGCGGTAGGCATCACTACAAAATTGTAGCCTGTATCTGGGCAATTGTCATGCTGTCGCTACAGAGAAATGAAAATACAGGGAATGTATCCACCGAATAATTGCGGTTTTCTTTGCAACAGTTAGCCATCATCGATGCAGACATCGAGGGTGGAGTTGGCACTAGTTCAAGTTGCTTGAAGGAGTCACTCGGAACCGTGTTGCTATTTACAGTCAAGCCCACTTATAACAGTACCAGTTTTAACAGAATATTTGATAAAGCAATGACCAGTCATGGCACCGTGACCTTTTGTGTGTGTTCTATGGTAAAATAAACAGCTTGCTACAATGCTCCCATGCCACATTATTGATTATAACAATTAAATCTGGCTACTCAGTGTTTGCACTGAAAGAAAAAGGAACACGAAATCCTGGAAAAGAAAAAAAAAATGCCAGCACCCCCACCTGCTTGCGTTCTGTACATAGAGCATAGCTTCGCCGCATTGCCAGTCTCATGCGCCTCTCCCCTGTCCCCCTTCGATCTTTGGCCAGAATAACGATGGGAGGGAGAAGGGATAACGAGGCTGGCAATGCAGCAGAGATAAAGGCGTGCATGGTACACAGGTAGGCGTGGCAAAGGCGTGTGGCATTCACGGCACGCAAGCAAAGGTGGCAGCTGGCTTGCTTTCTTTTTTCTCTCTCACCAGGATTTTGCATTTCACTACCTTTCGGCACAGGCACCCAATAATGAGATTTAATTGTTATAACCAGTAACGCAGCATAGCATGAGATCATTGTAGTAAGCTGTTTATTATAGAACATGTACAAAAAATTCACATGGCAGCTCATCATTACGTCTGAGTATCGTTAAAACCCATAATGCTATAAGTGGGTTCGACTATACTTCTTTATGCCTAATTAAAATGTTTTGATTTTTGTCTCCTCTGTCCCTCTATCCCTACAAACCTGTTACGACAATTATTGGCTATCTAATGGTATTTTCTTGGCACTTAAACATTGTTATAAGTGGGTTTGACTATAGAAGAGAAATTAACAAACACTGGATGCACAAAACGGAACTCACACCAGAAATCACACAATTCACAATTGACACCTTTACTACTTAGTGGCTTTGCTTTGTTTGTCCTGCAGTTTGGGGGTAGCCAGCAATACTAGATCGACTAGGCTTCGCTAGTTTCGGTTTCAAGGAGGTGCCAGTGACATGGTCAACGACCATGCTTGCAATGTATCAGAACCAAAATATAGCTATTTTAGCCCAACTCGGTGACCAAATTATAGCATGCGTTCATGTAGTCTGAGTCTGAATTATCACATGATGCTATAAGGTGTCCAGAATTTTAACCATCCTTATACTATATTTACTTGCATAATCATCGCACTCGCGTAATGATCGTGCCCCCTGAATTTTGTCGTCAAAATTTAATTTTTTTTCTTTCTCATGTAATGACCGCAGCCCGAAGTTGCCACAGCGATATGTCGTGTGCCAAGTCTAGCTAATGATGATCGCGCTTACCATCTGTCGAATGCTGTCGAATTTCACGCGAACAACTCTTCAAGACATACCAAGCTGTCTGCACGCACCAAAGATTCTTAGGCAGATGCCCCATTTCATTCCTTTCATCACTTTCCGCACTTCCATAAAGAAAAAGCTACAACCAAACTTGCCTTGGCTTTATTATTTGTAGGCTTTATAGTGGTTGTGGTCAACAACGAAAAAGGCGCTTTTCGATTCTTCTCGTCTGCACTCGTGTGCACACAACAAATCGCGAGCAGCAATGATAGTAGCCACATTTACACTGATACGTTAGAAGTGTGGCCTGTTCATACAGCAACGCTTGTAACATAGCTAAGATATTCGCCCACCCATAGCAGAAGCAGGCCGTATTAAGATAGCAGTGAAGACCAACGCCGCAGTTTCTGCAGTGTGCCCGCCATGGGTTTCTGTCCCCTCAAAGTGCTCATGGCTACGTTATTGCCGCAAACTTGCCGACAGTAATGATATTATTCATTACTGACACGGAAGAAACTGTTTCAATGCGCGTAATGTACTCACTAGAAGAAAAAAGAATCGCGTTTGGCACATTTGGCTTGCTCTTCCGGCCGCCATTTTTGTTTTGGTGTCCTGTACTGCTACAGCGGCAGCTGCCATTTGTTGACCTGTTGTCATCCCGCAGCAAATGCAGGATGAAAAAAAATTTTTTTTCGCGGGAAATTTAACCTGCTTAATGATCGCAGCCCTGAATTTGCATAAATTATTTTGACAAGAAAGTGCAATCATTATGCGAGTAAATACGGTATACATTAAGTCTGCGTGGCAAGTGGCGGCCAGTGCCACGGAGCTGTCTGAATAATCAAACATGTCTGAATTATCGGTCAGAGACTGTATATTCATAGAAACCTTCCTATTACGAAAGCACGCCAGAGGGGTACCTGCTTCAAGCAACTTTATCCACAAAAGCTCCAGTAGCAGGTGAAATTGGTGACAATGAAGTCCCGGAACGTGTCACTGTGATCTGAAAACTGTATGTTGCTTATTGATTTGTGCTATTGCCAGTTTGCTGCATTTAAAGGTGAATCATCATTAAATAGTGCATTGTGTCCCACAAGAGATGTAGGCTCAGGCAAGACTGCTCGATATAGACAATAATTTGATATGTCCAGGTTTGATGAATTTGGGATCAACTGTATGTCCACATAGACAGCAGTCACGGGAGTCCTGCGGGCATAAGGTTTCATGTAGGAAAAACGCAAAAATAAATATGCTTGGTGTTTCTGCCATTTCATAAGCCCCTTTCATATGCAAGCGACTGAGCGAATGGAGCGAACAGCGGCGCGGCGCTGTGAAGCTTTTCGCAAGGTTTCGTTTCACATGCATTGCCGCCGTGCGTTTTTCGCTGCTGCGGATATCAATGTTGCTGGCAAAAAACACTGGACTTCTAGCAGCCAGTTTCAGTAGTTTGCAAATATTAACATAAGCATTGCTTTTTCCCCGCTTCTCAAAATTTTATTTTATAAATATATATCCTGCATTCTAAGTATCTAAATCATGCTTACTTTTTATCTTTTGTGTTGTTTTTGCAAAAGAAATGCGCATATGCGGCGCACAAACTTGCAAGCAGCTCATTACTCTGCCATAACGGACACTAGCTTGTCAACGGAGATGGATTTATGTGCGCCACATGATGTTTCTTAAATGCATCTCCTTTTGCTTGCCTTTTAAAAAAAAAAAGAAGGCTTTCCTCGAACTCCGGGTTCCGCGGCACTGGTGGGTGAGACCTATTTGGGAGGATCAAAAGGAGGAATCCGAGTCCCACACCGTGGTGGGTTGTGTTTGCACAGAAATAGTACTTTTGCAATATTTTTGTACAGATGCCCTTGCTCATGAATGCCGACACCAAGTGTTTTCAGTAGTATTATAAGATGTTGGCAGAAAAGTTTGAGGAGCTCCATGCCCTCGTTGAAGGGCCGCTCATGAAGCCCTTCATTGTGCGGGAACCTATACCATCAGGCGCAAGACTTGCAATGACTCTGAGGTACTAGGTAGTTCGCCACCTTCCATTGATAAATTGCTCATCTGAGTACGCCAGCTTTACTTCTGCACTTCCTTCCAGGTACATGGCATAGGGGATGCAAATTCAAGATGCCGCCCTGGTATTGAGGGTGGGGATCTCCACAGCTGATATTAGCAAGTAACAAGTAAACAAACATCGTCCGATGCGCAGGCTTTCCCGCACTAGTCCTTTACTGGTCACATGGCGAGTTGGGCCGTCATTGGTTCAGAAGTGGTGCTGCCGCCGCGATGAAGTTCCAACTTGCCCGTATCTCACTGCTCCAGCCATAGTACCGCCGCCACCGCTTGAAACAGGTTTCTGCGTCGCAGCGGCATGAATCACGAGCATTTTCGCTTGCATTTGAAACTGGCTATAGGGTCAGTAATGGCTCTATGCACCATTCGTGTACGAGTGATAACTGTGGCGAAGCTTACTTTGCCATTTTTGGTTTGGTTGGGCGCTAGCGTCACTTTTGTGTCACAAATTTTGCATGTCACATTTGTTGCCCTTGAGGCATAATCTGCATTAGTGGTAGTCCACTTGACCACGTTAACATTTTGGGACTGGTGTTTTCAAGTTTCACTGCTTACACGATTTCCTCTGAAATGTTTACCAAGTTCTGTTTATTCACTGCTGGCACTGCGCCTTTATTTCATTGTTGTTTTCATATTCTACTAAATAACTTAAGAATTTTGAGTAAGCCTTGTTATTGCCGTGGCATTTTGTGAAACTGATAAGTCATTATCAAGAACCTCAACCATGTGACATAGGCACATTTTTCTTTGCCCCTCTTTACCATTCTTAAGGCGCCTTTACATACTTTTCTAACTAATCGTAGAATGACATAACTATTAAAATGTGTTGCCTCATAAATCTCCTGTCGCAAACATTTTTTGGATCCGTCAAACACAAACCACGTTCGACATGGCTATCGGAAAGTTGAACGTAAGATGGCTCACAGTGGTCGCAGCGTCTACGCTACGCTTTTCATCTCAGAGGCCACATGCAGCAAACACAGCAATGCGCAACTATCATGTTAATACTGGCACTGCAAAGATGAAATGGTCTTTCCATCTTTATGAAATCACACACATATTTTTCATTTATTTACCTCAAATGAGCAGTTTTGTATTATTGAGAATGTTCCTGTGATCACGAAATCAGCCAGTAGCTGTTGTGGATCCAGCTGCTTAAGATGGCACTGCATGATGATATTGCAAAAGTGAGAGCAAGTGCTGTTTCACTGCTTTTGACACAAGATTGTAAATTTTCTGCTGCATGCAGTGCAATAACATTTGGCCCACATGTTCACAGATGTTTTGGTTTTAACAGACTGGCAATGTTTTCTTACTATGTTCAAAAATATTCGACAGGACACATGTCACGATGACTGTTTAGAGTAATGCGTTTAGCATTGAATCAATATAGCGACACAACATATTTCCACAGTCTAAACGAGTTGTGAGGCGTGTACTACAGCGGGACTCATCTCTCATGCTTCCCTAACAGGGCACCTAGATGCCAAACCCAGCTTTTAGGGTGGAGACACGGTTTCCGCCAGCACCATATTGCCTCTCATCTCCACTGCACCACCCTTGAGTGTGTACAAAAGCCATCGTGATTTTGACGAAATAATCTGCGTAATTGCCCAGGAAAAGAAAGTCATGTCAGAATTCGGTAAAAGAAAGTGTTCGGTTTCGTAATATATTCGCTAGAAAGTTTTAAACACAAAATTAGGCACCTAAGGGGAACGTTTATCCAGGAGCTCCTGTCTAAATTCACGTTAACAGAGAAATCGTTTTTCTCAGCAACCACTATGGCAATTTTGATGAAGTTTGTTACATGTAAAGGTAAACCCTACCAACTGTTTGAAATACATATGCACTCACACACACAAAAACACATGCCCGCACAAACACATTGATGCACAAATGTGGGCACATGCACATACGCGGACGCAGGTACAACATTCACAGACATACGTACATACATACGAACAAGCATATATACATGTAGTCTTATGCACACAAACATTCAGAAACACGTAAATACAGACACGCACGTACACACTGCATCTTTTTTCCCTTGCCAACATGTGCGCACATACATGCTTACTCACCAAGCATACACCAGCTAGCCAAAAACGTGCAATCTGGCAATCAGCAACAGCAGTACACAATTGCACTGGCGAGAACCAGTGTGGCGCCAGTGCTCATGAAAGGCGACGCAGACTGGGTCAGAGGGTATCACCACCCTGAACGACGCCGTCGGCCTCACGGCATCCTATTCCATAAGAACATTCGGAGCCATCTAGCACTTTCACGGCGAAGCTGCACATGGCTTCGGCAATGCATGATGCACCAGTGTGTGGCGAACGCTCAGAAACATGTCATGTGGCTACCGGGCTCCCTTCTCGCACTTCTTTTTGGATACACTGCACCATCCAGTGGCGCTGCTGAGAAGTCCATGCGTAGAGTCCGAGATGAGAAGCGTGGCACATACTCGGTGATCCAAAGTTGGCAAGGGGTGCACTGAAGAGTGGCACATAACCAGTGCATTTGTGGCGCAGCCTGTTAGCATCGGGCATCCGTCTCTGAGGAACCCTTGTGACGTGGGCTCGATTCACTCAGCATGGCAGAAATTAAGGGATCTTTTTCATCATTGTAAAGTGGCGCATACCTAGTTACCCAAGTTGACGTCAAAGACACTCGTCGAAGAGTGGCGCATACTTACTGGCACATACCGTATTTACTTGATTATAACACGCCCTCAAGATGGCAAGTTGGTCCAATTGGTTGGGATGCATAGTAAGGTTCGTTACAGCACAATACAAGACAAGGACAAAAGAAGGTATAAAACGATGACACGGCGCTGACTCTCAGCTGATATTTTATTGTAGCTATGTCGAACATATATATAGGTGCCAGTTGATAACCATGACATGCACGAGACACAGAGATGCATCGAAGCAACTGTGACAAACTGACGTGTAATCAAAATTGAGATAGGTAACGCAGTTCATTGTCATGAAAAGTGATAGACGGTTCACTGATACATGCCTTGTTCTTAATCTTTATATTGTACCCACCGTGGTTTCTCAGTGGCTATGGTGTTGGGCTGCTGAGCACGAGGTCGCAGGATCGAATCCCGGCCAAGGCGGCCACATTTCGATGGGGGCGAAATGCGAAAACACCCGTGTACTTAAATTTAGGTGCACGTTAAAGAACCCCAGGTGGTCCAAATTTCCGGAGTCCTCCACTACGGCGTGCTTCATAATCAGAAAGTGGTTTTGGCACGTAAAACCCCATATTTAATTAATCTTTATATTGTAAACCTCGGAGATTTCCCTTGTCAGTTGGCACACGCACTTAAAAATGACACTAGTCTTTTTAAATTTGGGGCGACAGCCGCACGACTTGCAATGCTTTAGGAGATGAAGTGGTGCAACCCCTTGAAGAGATAGCTCATGCTCCCTAAGTCGAATGTTCACACATAGCTTCGTTTGTCCCATGTACTCTCTACCACAAGATAATGGAATGGCATACACAACCTGCTTAGCACAAGTGATGTACCTATTCACATGTTCGACAGTACATTTCCCCTTCACTTGCTTATCCTTCAGAAAATTATCAACTAACGGGCATATGCGACCTATATCATGTTTCGCAGAAAAACGAACATCAATGCTGGACCTTGAACCAATGTTCTTAAGCCCATGCACTAACTTGTGTACATACGGTACTACTGCATTTTTTCTTTTTTCTTCTAATTTCATTTTTATACCTTGGTCATTTATGCTCTTGAAGCCGCGAACCATACTTTCACTCACAAATGAAATAATCACTTTGGAGTAACCAGTGTCCAGTAAATTATTTACCTGATCCCGATTTACCTGATTTACCAATAAAATATCAATTGAGAGTCAGTGCCGTGTCGTTGTTTTATACCTTCTTTTTTCCTTGTCTTGTGTTGCACTGTAACAAACCTTACTATGTAACACGCCCTCGATTGTAACATGCAGCCATTTTCCGTGACCAAAAGAAAGGGGAAAAAAGTGTGCTCAATTCTAACATGCTTCCGTTTGTCGTGACCTAAAAAAAAAAAAAAAAGTCCCTTACAGTACCGTGCAACTCATTCTTTCATACAGAAATATAACTTTCTCTCATTTGGAAAAACGATTTATGCCAAATGCACTAAAGCTGCGATAAATAAAAAAGTCACAGTTTTGCGAAAAGGCAAAACAGATTTCAATATCAGATCAATAGATAGCTATGCAAAAAGTAAGGTTAGTAGTTTTATTGGCCGTATAAACTTTTAAGCGTTTGTTTAGTAACTAAATTAACAAGCATGGTGTCACACACACACACACAAGCAAACATGAACATGTCTCACTCAATGACCGCCCAAACTTTTTATCAAAACACTGGAGTGATGAATTTCGGCAGCAGGAGCAAGCAAATTGACCTTCTGCGGCCTCTCGCTTCAGTGCAAACTAAACAACGAGAACACAGCATGGTGCGCCTAGGTGTGTAGACTCTGTCTCCATCACAGATCGCTTTCAATATAGGGGCCGCACAGCCGCTGGAGTAGAACGCCTCTCCTGTTTCAGCCAGTCCCGCACACAAGTTTCAAGAACTCCGAATGCCCGTGATGCAGCCCAATTTCAGTCTGTCTCCGCACAAGTGATCACTTTCCTTTTAATTGCAGCATCACGATGAACTCGGCATGTCTTCACAGTCGGCGCTTCCGTGCTGATGGAGCAAACGCAGAAAAAGGGAAGACGGATGGTGGACTAACCTACTATGTCAAAGCACACATACTACAGCACATTGAGGAAGCTGCTGCAGCTAGGCTCGAAGCGCGTACGAGGCGGCCAGTTTGAAATGCCGATGGCGATATGGTAACAGAGATTTATGGTCATACTCAATTCTAACACGCACGTAATATTTGGGCCCGTTTTATCGGGAGAAAAAGTGCACGTTAGATTCGAGTAAATGCGGTACCCGGGAACCCAAGTTGGCTTCAAAGAGGTTCGTTGAAGACCAGCACAGGCCGAGTGGCACATACCCAGTGCTTCAAGTCAGCATCAAAGATTTTCTTCGAACAGCGGTACCTACTCAGTTCTGCATCTCTTGTGGGCCATGTCAGCATGAAAGAGTTTTGTTGAAGAGCGACACATGTATACACGCTGCCAGATACTCAGCGACCCAAGTTGTTCCAACGTTTGGTTTCAAACACTGTTTTCTCATCACAGCAGCCCAATGCACTACCCATTTGACCATGAGCTACCCACTGACTCAGGTAGGCAGGAAAACAGTTAGATACAAACATACAGACAGATACTTGGCCCCCAGAAAGTATGTGAAGCACCCTAAGAATTGCATTAAATGTGTTCCAGGGCTTCTTTAAGCATTGTACAGTGCCTTTAGACTTATTAACTTAGTAAGCACTTTGATGGTCGCTAGTTGGTGAGATGTAATTGGCATCCACATACACTGCTTGGAAGGCAGGGTTGACAAAGTGGTGTTGTCCATGTCTTTTCTTTCTGTTGTGTTGTGTCTCCCTCACAGTGCATGTGGATGCTGATTGCACCTTTCAGATGTTTGTGTGCTTGCCTCAGTGATGTAATGGTGGATGGTGATGTCTCTCCTTGTGTACTAGGAATTCAAAGAGGGCCGCAAAGCAAGCCACACAGCGCCACAAGTGCTCTTCAGTCACCGTGAACCTCCAAAAGAACTAGAGAACACGGATGCCCGTGTTGGCAACAGCATCGGCTATATCACATTTGGTAGGTAGCTTCTCTTGTTAGGCTTACGCTTGTGGCTACAGACTCTTGCGCTTAACTTTCATGCATTATGGCTTGCGCCACTTCTATTGAATGCCACTTATAGAGTTCACTGGACTTTGGCAAAAGCCATCTCAGGACCGGAGGATTTCTGAGCATACTGCGGGGATGCTAACCCTCATTAAAAAAGAAGTGATTTTTAGTTGTGCGTAGAGTTTAAAAAAAAAAGAAAAAATTAGTTCGGTTTGAAAAGAAAAGTATGATTAAATACCTATAAGAAAATTGCCCTTAATTCAAAGCATACCTGATTTCAACAGTGTGCTTGGACTAGTATTATTCCTGCAAAATGGTGTTTCCAGCTGTATGAAAATCGTTTGTTCTGTAAGCAGGAAGAAATAATGTGATCGTACACAGCCTGCGCATAAGCACCTACAGCATGCAACTGCATTGCATTTATTACAAGAGCAGTTTGAGGGGTCAAGAAAATGGTAAAAATTATGTCACTGTGCAGCAGTGCTTGCTTTGAATAATTTCTTATATAATATGTGATGGAATCGTAGGAGCACTGCAGGCGTCAAACGTATAGGCGGTAGTCACAACACATGTAAGTAGTTGAAACTTTGCGCATTCAGTACCGTAGATGCGTGAGGACATTTCCTAAGTTCGTAGAAGCAGCCAAGCACTTGTGTTTCAACATTAACCAATGCGTGATGTTGCAATCCAGTTTTTTTTTCTAATGTTGAATTCCAATGGCAGATCTAGATCAAGTTTTTCTGCTCTGTATGGAGCAATCCTATTCCAATGGCAGAATGGGAGCGTGAGCTGTGTGTTCCAATGGCAGATTGGGACCAGCCGCTGATCCCAGATTGCTCCGTGGAGCAAAAATATTTGCTCCGCCGAAATCGGCAGATTTGACCGGAAGTCCTCATGACGTATTTCCTTCACCCGCCTCTGCTTCCTGTCACGGTCGCCTGTTTCCGGTCGCGGGCAGCTATGGATGACATGGGAAACGTGGACGCCGCTTCGCGCCGTGCGATTTTGTTCGCGCTCCTAGACAGCTCCGACTCAGAGAGTACGATTTCACTGTCACTCGACAGTAAGTCGAGTGATGATTCTTCTGACATGGACAGTGAAATGGGGTGGTGGGTTGCGCTTCCAAGCGCTTGTTCCTCTCTGTATCCTAGCGCCCTCTCAGTTGATTTTCCTGTACTAAGTGCCCCCGCGGGAGCGCAAGCATTCCCTTCGCAGATATGGTGTGAGCAGGTGAGAGCGATCTCAGTCGGAGCGACACGCTCCATTCGTGATCCGGCCGAGCGCTCGCGATCTACCATTGGAATTCAACATAAGTGCTGGGACCAGATTACTTGACTGCAATTACGTGACTGCAGGACTTTTATAAATGAACATGTTCACTATTGCGATAATTCACCTACCGCATGCCAGAAAAGCAAGGTAATTACAACAAACCTTTATTTGGGAAATGTACAAAAGAGGTGTACTAAAAAGCCAAATACAGTACCTTCTGTGCTGCTGACCTTATTGGGAGGTCAACTGCAGTTGATAGTGTTATCAAAGCTGATGGTGTGATTACTCACAGTCCAAGCGCAGTGGGAGAAGCAGTTGCATTGTTAAATACTGGTACAGACTCGTGAATTGTTCCTTATCTTGTTCCTGCCAGTTCTCATTACTGTCTGCTTGTCGATTTGAGTTATATTTGTTTTGAGATATATTATCACTTCCAATGATAATCTCCGTACATATAAAAACCTGGTTGTCCATTGAAATGTGCTTACCAGTCATAATTCTGATGTCACCCTAAGCTAGATCTAGTTAATTTTTTTTTCCAAGTATGTAATTGCCATTGCTTCGAAAATCAGCAGGCAAAAAAAGCGTCACTTGACGTAATTACGGCACTCATCCTGTGTTCTTATCTTTATATTACAGTCCTCAAATGGAGAAGTAGCCAAGCAAATCTGCACATTGAGTTTCAAATGAATGAGATTTAACGGAAACATGCATAAGCAGAACAAGGTTCACGCAACCTATGTGAGGTGAAGCCTTTCAGTGTATAAAGCAGATGCAGCTGTGCAGTACAGTTGAACCTCCGCAGGTATAATGAATTATCAGATATAACAAAGTAAATCCAAAAATCCTGTTACCGATATTAACATGCAACCAATACAGGTTATGAATTCTGTATTCCTGCCTCTTTGAAATCCTTGAAAACTCTTGGTTTTGGAGAAGGAGATTCAAGGGCCCTTAAAACTCCTTGGAAAAAAAATTTTGCTCCTAGAATTCCTTGAAAACTGGGGTTCGGGGCTACTTTTGAACATTCAGTGTGACTAACTTCGCTTCAGACCTGTGCCATGCACACTATCTATCCGCAAACAATTTTAGATATTTTCTTTCCAGAGTATTGCTAAGTGATGCAATGTCGCACGCCCACGCCGACCAACAACAGGCGTGTTTAAATTACCTTTGCCATCATGGAGCTAGACAAAACCAGATCAACCAGCAAAGCTGTACCACTATATTTGTTATGTTGCTACTTCATTCACGCCGCAGCCGTCATGGCTACATTTTCGAGCCCTAGGCTCTAGAAATGCTTGGCGGAAAATAAGTTTCTGCAATTTGACTCTAGTGTGATGAATATCTTTGGCTGAAGCCAAACACTGCTAACAATCATGCTAAAAGCCGATTGCCACGTTTACAATGGGAAAGTCAAGTTTGTGGAAAGCCATTTGAAGAGCTCGAGGCGTGTGTTGCACTAAGCAACTGCTTAGCTGCAAGAAATTGCAGCTAAGAGGAAGGAGAGTTTACTATTTTCTAGTGTATGTGTACAAATAAAATTTGTTTCTCCTTCCTTGAAAGTTTATCTTTGTCATACTACTTGAAATCCTTGAATTGTCCTTAAAGAACAGAGGCTTGATTTTTGTTAATCACGACCATATAAATAATGGAGCCTAGGAAAGTGTGGGGTAATTAGCTGTGGTTGAAATTGAAATGTAGAAAATAATGAAGGGGGGGGGGAAGGAAAGAGGAATGAAAATGAACAAAAAGATAACTTGTCTCCGGTGGGGACCGAGCCCACAAACTTCACATTACGTGTGCAATGCACTACCAATTGTGCTACAGCGACAGCCATCAATTTATCCACTGACTTCGGTTTTTATGTGTACTATATCTAGCCCTGGGCGCGTTAGCCTGCACCACTCAAAAGCCATGGCACGCGAACGTGGAATGCCTTTTTTTATTTGCCCGAAGGCATCATTTAACACTTAACCTTATGAGAGCAGGCACGGGGCTAATAAACCCTGTGGACTGTGAGTGACTATCGCTGTAGCACAATTGGTAGTGCTTCACATGCGTAATGCGAAGGTTGTGGGTTCGGTTGCTGCCGACAACAAGTAATCTTTTTGTCAACTTTCATTTCTATTTTCTTAAATGTTTTCAACATTTCAATTTCAACTACAGCTAACTGCCGTAAAACCTTGCTAATTTAGGCCTCTCTCTCTCTCTCTCTCTCTCTCCCCTTTTTCTTTTTTTTGTGTGTTCAAGGGACCAAGAATTGTGTCCGAATTAACCAAATATCGAATTATTAAGGATATCAAGAAAACAGTAAATAAATTCACAACCCTTGCTTCTATTTTGCACAGTATCTGCACGGAAGCTGCAATTCTCATCATCTCATGATTGATTATCACTGTCAGTGGTGAGGGCCTGGCGACTTCCTTTGCAGTGCAGAGTGAGACCCATGTCTTCATCCAAATAGACATGCTTTTCGCTACCACACGTACATCCCAATTAGTTCTTCACCAATGAGCTGGTCAGCAACAGACGTCCATTGATCGCAATGTAGCTGAGGTGTTTAATGCAAGCGTGCAGATGGCGGTAGAATCGCTCTTCATTTTTGGCAGTTTCCACATACTGCTGTATTTGGCATTGTACGCACATTGCACTGAGTCAAACCAAAACTACTGCACACCACAGCTATTGCTGACGAAACCGTGGTCACTATCGACATGACCACAATGCATTCGTAAAGGCACATGGTCAATGCACACATTGAGTCAAAATGAAACTAGTGTCGCCACAACCACAATCGCTATCGGCACAGTGACAGATGGCGACTACACAGTTCTGAAGACACGCGCCAACATGTAGCCATGCATTATGATAAATGCTAGAATAAAGGCTATAAAGGCACAAATAGGCACAAAGTGTCCTGGCATTCCTGCCTTTTGTACAGTTCTTGCTGATGACCATGGTGATACAGACTCTGCGGCTTCATTTCGATTGGATGCTAGCAGCGCTTTTCTCTGATGTGTCTCACATCTCTGGCACTCTAGAAGTTGCGCGAATTAACTGTTGTGCAAACAAATACATCCAAATTAACAAGAGTTTGATGCAGTTAAATAATGCATGTGCCTGCTGGGACAGGAGGAGAAGTTCGAATTATCCAATTTTTCGAATTGACGAGGGTCAAATTAACAAAGTTTTACTGTGCCCCTATGCTTTCCTTAGCTTCATTGTCTGTTGGCCTTGAATTGTCCTTGTATCTTGAGTTACATGTTCTGTATGAACCCTGTGAATGTATAATTATAACAAATATTGGATATAACGAAAGCATTATTGGCTTGGATGCGACTTCCTTACAACATAGTTCAACTGTGGTTCATTTTTGTTGACCTTGTTGTGTTTGCTTTCGTGCAATTGATGAGCATCGTTTTCTGAAAAAGGAGCTTCCATGAATGGCCTGTGCTATTATCTATGCCAATTTGAAGAATCGGATAAGGTATGTGTCCACTGTCCTGTAATTAATCACTGGCCACTCCTGTGATTTGGAATTCAGTCTTCAACAGCGTTCAAGAAGGCAGGCGTGGTTTTTTAGTAGAATGTGTACCTTTTGCACTTCCGCTGGAGTGACTGTCACATGTGACTGACAGTGTGACTGTCACATGTGACCGTCACAGTTATAAGGTGACAAGCAATGACAAAAATGGCTAGAGTGGTCTAAAGAAAAAAGGCAGAATGTGAGGGGAGAAATTAAATATGAAGGAAGGGAGCATTCAAATGAAGGAAGGGAGCATTCAAAATATTTAGTGGCTGTTCATCTGCTGAAAATTTGCATTAGTCTCTAGTCACTGTGATGGCAATTTCAATGGGCTCAGCACTATGATTCGACTTAGGTCTGTGGACGTCAGAATCGGGACTGACGTTAGCTGTCTCATGCAGTCACATTTGTTGGAAGCAATACTTGTGTGCTATGCTTGTACAGTAGCTTGTGCGGCCATGTGACCATGTCACCGCTCATTTGAACGCCAGGCCATGGAAACTTTAGTTGCACTCGCTAAATACCTGTCAAAGTAAGAAATGGCCATTTAATATTTGGCTAAATGATTATTATCACAATCCTTCTATCAGCCAGGTCCTGTACTGTGTGGACCTGTTGCTTTCCACAGGTCTCTTCTACATTTGCTTGGGCATTTCTTGTCATACAACACCTTCAGCATGACTTGCAATTGCATCTTTTTTTACCCCCTTCAGTGCTCTTCCCAAGGCACACAAATCGCCAAGCAAGGGACAACACAATAAACTTGATTCACATCTTCCGTGACTACCTGCACTATCACATCAAGTGTTCCAAGGTAAGCCATAGGTGCTCAAGATTCTAAAGAATTGTGGGCCTGGAGATAGGGCCTTCGTAAGTCCCGTGTACACACAGCGCCTTTACGAAAAGACGCATGCGGACGTGTGACCTTTGATTGCTAGGAGCACCTACAGGTGTCGTTTTGAGCTTTCTTTACTCGACTGTAGCTGTGGCTTGGCAATCGCAGTACTTCCAGCCACCAGTTGCTCGCTCTGGGTAGCTTTAGGGCCTTTCCCAGTCACCTGCTGGTAGCGCTAGAAGCAGCTGACCATGCTCAGGCCATGTGCTCAAATGCTCCCTTTTATAGAGGCAGTGTGTGTACATTTGCATTCAAATACACACAAGCAGCTGCTGAACATTCAAATCAAAGCTGTCATTCATGTTTGCATTTTCTAGCCAGCCTATTTCTTCAAAACTTTTGATGCAGCAGCAGCTGTGGTACTTTGAGGCAAAATGGAGCATTTGCACGTCAGATGTGTGTGTGCCAAGTTATGCTGTACATCAAACAAATTTATAAAATTGTAATGATGCAGTATGCAGGGTTGGAAAAGAAGTTATGCAGTTGTTCAAATCTGTAGGAAAGAAGCTTATTGGGAACACCACCACCTCTTGATGGACACTTGGAAAAGAGGCAAGGACATGTGTCCTTACCTCTCTGCTGTCTTCAGCATGCTATTTTCAATACATGGAAAATGCTTTCCTTGTGTTCATTCTTCATGTCTGGCTCATTACTTGCAAATTCTTCAGAAATGGTTCATTTTCTGATTGAAACGTTTTTGCAAATTTGGCATGGCCTTTTCAAATCTTGTAATGTTGATAGATTGTATTTCAGTGTGCGTTAACCTATTTGAGATCTTGCTTACTACCCTCTCACACGGTGGCGTAACAACCCAGCTAATGCGCACTGCTAGTATGAAAGTGCTGCGTTAGGTTGCAGCTGCCTAGGTGCGCTGAGCTGTAATGAATACGTAAGCATGTTATTCACATATTATGCTTTTTGTCTTTCATGGGGAAGGCAACAAGGAAGACAAGAAATGTGAAGTCTCCACTAAACCGTGACCTATATTAATGCCTATGCTATAATCTTCTGATTTGGTATTTACTTGCTATGTAGATTGCCTTCACCATTAGCAGCAGATATTAGAGGCATTTAGCGTGTCCGCTCTTCCGGCAAACGGGGGCGGTTAGGGTGGAGTACCGGATTTGCGGGGGCGTAAATGTGAGCGGCTGGAGCATTGCAGCCGCCTGGTGGCATAGAGTTCAACCAGACAAACACAGAGCTACAATTCCAGTGACCCACTGTATCCTGCTTCGCTGCTGATGCAAATTTTTGGCAGTGGCATAATTGTGAACAGGATTACGTTGCTGTTTAAAATTCACACCAGCAGCTAAGCAGAATGTAGTAATTGGCTTTGTGTTTGTGTGGTTGAGCTTTGCACCACCAGCTGGCGCCACCAATCTGGCCGCTCACGTTTATGCCCCGGCTCAACCGGCACACCGCCCACGCTAAAATTCTCTATTTTCAATCAATGAACTGCTTTTAGAAGCATTTGCTTGTTGACTATAGCATTGTATAAAAATTGGTACATATGAAATCAGAATTGTATGACATATATAAATAGTGGAAATTAAGAACAAGAGCATTGCACTCGTTATATATCTCCATTCATATTTGATCCTTCCGAAAAAGAAATTTCGGTAATATAGCTTTTGAAAAGCATTGCAGTCACTCCATCATGCTGCACAATTTGAAGAAAAAGTGTTTGTCACCCTTTTAACACCCCTTTAACAGCCCCATTAGGCAGCAGAGAACCAGTTGCTTGAAATGGTCTCTACGTTGCCCGATTCACCTATTTGGATATTCCTGCAGGCCTACATACACTCCCGGATGCGTACCAAGACATCCGACTTCCTCAAGGTGCTCAATCGTGCAAGACCAGACCCAAAATCTGTAGAGAAGAAGACAATCACGTGAGCGTTACACACTTTTCTTTTCCGAAGCTCTCTTTTTGGCCTGTTTGTTGAAGGGAAGGCCACCATAATATATATATAGTAAGCGTATGTACACATTCTTCCACTCCTCCTGAGTTCTAGGAAAGGATGTAGGAAATTCCAAGCATTTGCCTTCGCTGACTGATTTTTGACACTTGATTATTGAAGATAGTTCAATGTATACTACCACCACCAGTTGATGTGTAATGGCAGCCAACGTAGCTTGCAGATGACAAGGATTGTGCAAATAGTACTTTTTGAGACCAAATCGGGTGAACTGTTGATTACGTTTTGAATAGATAGATAATGGTTGTCTTATCCATTACCATAAAACTGCGTTCATATGTACTAGTATCCGTAATGTTAGCACTTTTTCTTTCTAGAACATTGCATATTATGGAGGCGTTTATTAGTAGTCAAAATAGAGGATTCGGAACAGTAGGCAGTTTGCTCACAAACACAGCATTCTTTGGGGAGTGCTAGTGATTGTGGCTTAAATAGAAAAGTCTGGCTCCCTCAGCAATATATAATGTGCTCTACTACGTAATTTCACCTTTTTTATGTTTACTACCAGTCACCAGGATAAAAATAATGGGATTTTTTTCTCCAACATCATATTTGATTGGGCACACTAGAGTACTTAAATTATTCGAAAACTATTCAAAGAATATTTGTATTTATAGTTTACACTATTAGAAAAATATTTGTATTTACTAACATCAATTATTCGATCAGTTAAAAATTTTCAAATATTTGCACATCCCTACAGATGGGTAACTATAATGTTTGGTGCAATATGGCTGATATTTTGGACATTTTCAGTGCATATTGCATCATCCTTTGTGGGAAGGAAGTTGGTGCAATTCTGTTTAGCACATGATGAGGCAATTTATTAATGTGACTTTTTAGGCTGTAATAACTGCACAGGACACATTTGGTTTTTGGGCTTTGCTTCATTGTGTAGCTTGACTGAAAAGTTCAGCAGCAAAGCAATCATTGCTCAATGCTCTCTCAGACTCCAAGTCTCAATTTGTGATAAGGCAGCACAATCATCAAGCAAGTCACATGCAGGATTTAGTGATCCTGCAATGAGGTTGTGTGGTAATTTATACTTACTATAAGGATTGCACTTCGTGCAACCATGACCATTTGCCGTCATTTTGCACTAGTTGTGCAAGCTTGCAGTTCATAAAAGCAAGGGTGGTAGCTTTTGGTCTGTTACACTGTCAGTCTGACTCATAATCAGTGGTGATTTAAGTCAGAAAATATGCACGACACTTCCTCAGCTATGGACACCTTATCAGAGACATTGTGCCAATCTGTGGAGGACTAGTTGATAACCACTGGCCATTTACTCTGCAAGATTGTTTGTACACATCACAGCACACCTAATCAGTATTCAAACAATAGCTACTGAAAAAGTGTGAATTGAAACATCACTTGCTAAAGCATGCTGAGTAGGTCTAAAATTAAAATTATGTCACATGGCACATTTACGAAACAACGCCATTCTGCATTCTACACAATGAAAATCAGGTGTTCTTTTTCGTTGTGGTGCATCTTGCAATACCAGGCTGGGTTGTGAGGCTGAGGATATATTCAGTTCTTTCTCAGATCCCATGGTCCGTAAACTTATTTGGTCAGCGTTACATTATCATGCTATCATTTTCTGTCAGTGAACGATCAGGACCTATCAGTGAAATCAGCTGTGCAGCATTTAGCATAAAAGACTGCATGCCGCTAACATTAGACCACAGCACCATGCTCCGCTTCCAGGTACAGTTTCATATGTACTACCATAGCTGTGTATATTTGGTGTTTTCTTTTTTATTACAGGGGACGAACATTCACACGCAACTAGCAATGACAAGCTGTTATCGATGCAGAAGGTCTCAAAAAGAGACCTCATTTGTTTAACCTTGGCACACAAGAAGCAATTGGCCCGACGGTTTTTAATTTATATGCCACGAACGCTTACCAGCCTTGTTGTGTTTGACAGATGCAGATTTATAGTTATGTATTTCATTTTATTTTTACTATTACTCCCTTGCACTTTTTTTTTCCTCCTCCCTTGTTACATATTCATTTTGTCACACTTGTGGGAATAAATTTTGTGATGATTAAAAGGAGGGAACACGGTTACACACAAGTGAATGACACAACACGTATGCATTATGATATTCCTTAGCTGCTTAAAAATGAGGCTAGGTGCGCCTGCGTTTTGTATGTCGAGCACTGATTTCTAGGGTTATAGAAATCTTCTTGAATCATTGCTTGCAGCAGTTTGCTGGGACAAACGCTGTGTGCTGTAAATACTGAGGTGATGATGATGATTAAACTAAGTTCTTTATATGCTTTTGTTCTGTGTTAATACGCTGTGCTGAACTTTTGAACATAAAATGGGCAAGATATGCTTAGTTTGTGTTACTGGAAGAGATGCATAATTGGTACTATTATTGTGCTTGTTATAGCTTAAGTTGTAGGCCCACAAGGTAGAGACTTTGTTTAATTAATGTCTGGCTGACATGTTATGCCAATTTGTCGTAAAAGACAGACAAGATTTTAAGGTTATTTTTGTTTGACTGTATTTTGTAGGGTTGCACTGCAAAAGTGGTACACACAGGGTCGCTAACAGGAAAACAAGAGACAAACACGGACATTTGCACACTACTTTTTGTTTGAATGCTAACTGTGTGGACTAGGTGCACTTGAAAATGTAAGATTAGTTTCAGAACAATCAATAACATGTTTCTGAGAATGTCATATATTGTCCACACTGGATTCCAGATGTTTGTTGTACTGTTGTTCTTGTAGGTCGGGGCTGCACAACATACGGCCCGTGAGCAGATATTTAGCACCCTGCAGGCCGCGTTTAGACTTCTGTGGTGCGCTGGTGCTGCAGTCGAAGCATGGCCATATGATGAGACTTCAGGTAAAAGGCATGAGAATGACGACACACAGAAAAACCGACCAACATCTCTGTGTTGTCGTTTTCTCACCTTTTGCCTTAAGATGCTATATGGACATGTGCAAATTTCCACCCAGAGATATGGTTAGAACAACCGTTTGGTCACCAAAGATACACGACATCAAAGATTTTTTTTTTCTATTCAAATATAGACATTCATGCGTGTGACTCTTCAGAATGTCGAGAACATCTTCAGAACATGTCGAGAACCATTTAGCAGAATTGCACCTGCTGTGGTTGCCCAATGGCTATGGTGTTGGGCTGCCGAGCACGAGGTCGCGGGATCGAATCCCAGCCACGGCGGCCACGTATCGTTGGGGGCGAAATGCGAAAGCACCTGTGTACTTAGATTTAGGTGCACGTTAAAGAACCCCAAGTGTTCCAAATTTCCAGAGTCTCCCACTACAGCTGGACTCGTAATCAGAAAGTGGTTTTGGCACGTAAAACCCCATAATTCAATTATTTAGCAGTATTGCCACAAGAGCTGCCGTCAGTCTTCAAGGGCTGTCGTGACAGTGCAAGACGGGCTGAAGACGGCAGTTAATGACACCAAACAGATGCCTTTCCGAAAGCAAAGGACTCAGCATTTCCTACTAAAGTGAGGACCTACTGGCTTGCAGAGAAGTTGGTTTTTCTTTCGCTAGTTTCTGGTGCAAGATTATCTAATAAAACAGCCTATAGTGTTAGTAACTGATTTCATTTTGGTTTATAAAGCAATGTTGGAAAGTTATGTTGAAAGGAGTTTCATTGAAGCATGCCATGTGTTCTGTTAAGCCTGGCTGCTCATTGGTGCAACTGTGCTAGTAGGTGGGCACTTGTGCAGTGGACTTTGGACAACAGGCACACCTAGGAAACAATGCTAGGATGGCAGACTGGCGTTTGCTGGCATGTACATATACATTTTGGTTCTCCAAAGCTTTAGACTGCCCATCTAATTAAGAGCTTTAGTAGAAAAGCCACAGCCCTAATTGGCAGCAAATTGCTGCTAACTCATTAGTTAATCCATTAGTTAATTTTATCAGTTATCTCGCCTTACCTCTTTCAGGTGCCAGTTAATTCTGTTGATTGAAAACTTACTTTTACCGAATTTCCTGCGTCTTTAGTATCATAAAAACCATACAGCTGCAGAATATATTACGAATAATACATTCTTCAGTGCGATTTGTCAAGTTTGCAGAATGTGGACTCCCATGTGAAAACTCACTACCAGTGTTGCTATAATTTTTTGAGCATGTAACTAAAATGCGGCGAAAAAGCTGCCAAATTTCCAAAACATTTATTGCAAGGTCGCTTAAAAATCGCTAAAGCTTTTGAATAAATTTTAGGTAACAATGTTCTGGAAAGATATAACGTACGCTATCATGGTGTAAATCATATACCAAAATGTCTTGCATTCGTCTAGGGCCTGTTTGAGGCAGGAATAAACTGAATTTACCAGCAGTGTGTAGTGGGCTTTTACTTTACTACTATATCATAAGAAGCCAACAAGCACTCACACCAAGGACAACACAGGGGAAATTACCTGTATTTAATAAATGTCGGTGTTATTGGCTTCTTATGATATGACTAATAAAAATCGGGCCTCTCAGTTAACCCCCTTGCTTCTCGTTTACTACTATAGTTACATAAGAATAGACGACTAATGAAATTCGCATTCACTGTAGTATTGTGAGGTTCCAGATGCAGCATGATTCAAAAGAACATGAGTGATCTGATTTTCTTAGTACACAAAATCATTTGACCCTCAATATCTAAACATTTTGTAGTTCTCGGTGTGCTTAAAAAGGTGGAAAACTTCTGTAGGATGCACATGAGCGCATGTTAATATAGTGATGACATTTGCATGACTTTTGTGCAGGTCAAATACTACGCTTCCGCCCTTTTAGTCTACGAGAAGGCTCTTGACAGTACTTATTTGTCCAAAACGCATGTGACAACGAGGCAATGTGCTCAGGCCCGCGCGTTTGAACTCAGCCACTCCTATGTATGCAGCTTATCTTATCATCACCATCAGCCTATCTTATTAATCACCTGCTGCATCCTAAATCTCCCGATAAAATTTGTAAATGTCCAACAATCGAACATACTTAGTGAAAGTGCTGAACCCGGTGTATTACACCCCATTCAGATCAGTTTCGTAAAACGTAAAGAAATGCATGCACTTAGTGAGCAAACTGGGAAACCTGTGAAGGCAACTATTGCTTCATTGTAGCCGCAGAGCACACACGTCATACAGCCAATTCCATCCGCTAACGTGTAGCCTTTGAATAATAAAGTGCATTGAGGCCATTTTCGAAGCAACTTTGCTAACTTCAAAGTCACTAAAATGTCCCCAATTGTTCTGTCATGTCGCCCAAAAAGTCGCCGGTCTCTAAATTGAAGGATTTTCATTCAACAGACAAGAAACTTGCTAAATTTAGCAACAAAATCACTAAAATGGCAACACTGCTCACTACTGAAACATCAGATATAAGAACATCAACTATCGTCTAGCAGGCTTGAAAACCGCCTGTCCAGCCACTTGAAAATTATGCCTGGTGCAAAACATGAAAAACAATGAAAGAAGTCAGCCCGCTACATATGGCACACTGACGCCGAGCAAAAACACCCAACCATCTATTTTGCCACTTGTTTAACTGGAAGATTTTTCACATGTCATTCAATATGTATGTGACACATTTGCGATGCATGTGACAGCAGGCTTTCGACCCTCACCCCTCTTTAAAGACACTCTTTCCACTGCTTCATGCCTGCAAGCTTATTGAAAGAACTCTTATCTCCACCTTAAAGTTGGATCCTTAGCAGTTAATTTCCTGTTTTATTGTAGCGTCCACTGCCAATAACTATGGTTCTTGATGCTGCATTGGCAGATGAGCCTTGTCATTGCTCACTTGCATTTGTGCATAGCACTGACCACTTATGCACACGTATTGTAGTAAAGGCATCTTCAGGTTCAGGTCAGTTAACCAAACTGTCACTGGAACAGCTAGAGCACACCTGTAGAGACATGTGCTGTGAAAAGGTTATTAAAGTTACAATTCTTACCATTTGCTGGATAGCACTTCAGACCTTGTCATAGTCTTCGGTGTACAATAAGTTCTTAACTGGAGTAGCACAGGGGAGGGATGCAAGAAACACGCAACAAAATGTGCTAGCAATTGGTATAATCCTTGACAAAATTGGAACGTATTCATTGAAGGCAACAAAAAAAGGAACCTTAAAATAAAGCATATAACTTTAAGTAATATGCCAGCAAAAGCTGGGATAAAGAATATGCAAACTTCTTTTGCTATCACGTAGATGATAAAAAGCTTCACATATTTCTCTTTTACAGTAATCATAGTAGCACTTTTTGATTGCCATCTTGTTGAAGCATGAATGTCAGCCACGGTGTATGGCTGCTCTTGAAGACCAAGGTTTGTGTGGCAACTTGTGTGGCCCATCACGTACAAGCCGGCCCATCACGTACAAGCCGCCACAGAAACAAGCCCAAGTTATAATGCTTGGTCTTATTTGATTGCTTTCATGGTGTGTCTTGCCGTTTTTTTTTTTTTTTTCCCACACCGCTAAGCATTGTTTTTGTTGCTGGCTGCTATTCATTGGCAAAGATGTTTTCACTAAAGCTGGATGATGTGCCTAAGAGCTGCACCAGTAATTACGGTGGCTGTGTGTTGGCTGGCTACCCTGCGTCACTGTTTTGTTGGCTTTGTATCGCCCATCGTCACCGCCTCCCGCACACCAAGAGGGGTATGCAGATCTGCAACACCGCTGTAAGTAGAAGGGTTAAGGGGTTTTCACCACCCTCCCGCCCCTTTTGAAAAGTGGATGAACGCGACTACTTTTGCTGGGCCAGGCAGGTGATTGGCGTGACCACCCCACTCATCCTTTCGCGCTCCCTGGCTTGGCCAAACCCTTGCGAACTTCCGACGGATCTGCAGCCGAGCCGTTGGGCTGGGCCCAGTCTACTCGACGCTTCACCAGTCAGCCGAGGAAGAAGTCCTCGTGCCTTCTGTCGCATCGTCGTTGCTCGGCTCGTTCTCACGCATTCCAGCCGGGCCGTAGGAGCCAAGAGAGAGCGGCTGGGAACAGCGCTCGCATTGTGGGCTCGCGGCGCGTCCTTCCCGACGCGGAACGAAACCCAACACCGGCGGCGTGTCTTCTTGCGCGCACGTCCCCCAACGCGCGACAGCGCTGCCGCCTTGTTAGGGACGCTGATGTATGCGTGCGCGGCGTGCACAACATGTTTCCCACCGGGCTTCTGGCGCACAGCAATGAGCTGCAATAATGGCGTCGGGTTCCGCCGAGCGTCAGACTGTGCCGTTGCAGCGTGCTGTTGCCGCGCGATGTGCCATATATGTGTCACTTTTAGGAGGCGCTGAAGGATGGATCTTCATGGGCACGCGCGAAATTCCGCGGCCCAACTTGCTCCAACGACGTTTTTTTGTTTAGACCTGGAACTTGGTGCAAGAAAGAACATTAACTCGTGGCCTTTTGATGCCGAAAATTACTTTCCTCTGACAAAGCGTGAGGCGAAACAACTAAAATAAACCGCAAGCTCATCCGAGCAGCTTTCGCCGGGCGGAGCTGCTGGGTCTGTTCGATTAGCGTGCACCACTGTGAACCAGTTCACGGCGGTTCACGAGCAGTTCAGAAATGAAGCTCAATTCCTGAGGTGCAGGCCCAGCGAGACACTCGAAACGAATGCAAAAGTGCAGACATGGTGTAGCCGTTATGTTATGTCAGACTAATGTGCACGGAGTAAGTTTGAGAGGTCCTTAACTGCAGGTATGGTCGGCTTCTGGGTCGTAATTACACACTACCCCCACTACACCCCACTTGCGTAGAGACACATCAGACGTGCGTAAACGGGGTTTTAACGGTGCTCGCGCCCGTGTGCTGCGCCGCTGCTTCGCACCTGTACGCCTGCACCAAATCGGCACCGACAATGCAGCGGGTGCAGCAAACTCATGAACCAGCCCAGCACCTTTCCTGCATCTTTTGAAACGAATGGCAGGGTGCAGCACCTCGTGAACTGGTTCAGGTGGTGCAGCTGAATCGAACGTGCCTGCTGTAAAAAACTGCGGGATAAAGAACATTTGCGTGCTCAGTAGGACATTGTTTTCTGTAAACCGGCTTACGGGCAATAAAACATCAACCGTAGCGGTGCCACAGCCCTGTAGAGCAAAATGCACTCTGGAAAGGGAATTCCAGCAATGGCCAGATGACGGTGGATGGCAATTGTTCGTGGTGGGCTTACTGCAAACGAAGTAACCTTCGGTTGATTAAGTTTAGCGCACTCGCTGTGGAAAGTATCTCCTACGATCATCCGCGGACATGGTACATTAGAACGTTGTTGAAAGGATAGTCGGACAAGTTAATTTCCCGACAGCTTGTTGTAGCATTTCCCGAACTATTGAATAGTTCATGTGTATTTGCGAATTGTAGTTTTACAATAAATTTCAACGCGACCACTCTTACCTTGAGAGAAGGCTCCATAAGGCAGGAGAAAATTACAAGAAAAAAGATAGTGCCCGCACTCTGAAGTTTATTTTATGCGGTTTATTTTGTGCGGTTTATGTTACGCGGGCGACGTTGCGTTTCTAGCTAGCAAGCGAAGTAATTTGCAACGTCTGGCTAATATCTGTGGACAGGAAGGCGAGAATTTAGGTTCGAAATTTAGCGTTAGAAAATCAGGGTGTTATGGTATTCAATGAAACCAGTGAACTGACAGTGGCAATACGGGGCCAGGAAATACCTCGGGTAAAAGAATATAGATACCTTGGTATATGAATAAACGAAGGCAATAAATATATGAAAACACAAGAAAAAGAAATAACAGTAAGGGGCAAGAGAAATCAACCGAAAGAAAGAAAGCCGCAGTCCAAAACGAACACACTCAATAAGTGATTGCCCTAAAAAGACTTTCCGGTGCATCAATGTTAGTGCCCGAAGTATAACGAAAAAGTTAACTGACTTAGAAAGCACTATCTTAGCATATCACCCTCATGTTGTAGTAGTGACGGAAACGTGACTACGTCCAGATATTTATGATAGTGAAGTAACACCGTGTGGTTATAATATTTTCCGGAGGGACAGAAATGGTCGCGGTGGTGGCGTCGCAATAATATACAAATAATCTCTGCGAGTATCAAGGTTACCAGGTATTGACGGGCTAGAAAGTATAATAGTCAAATTATTCCTTGAGGAATTTCATTTAATCATTGGGGGATTTTATCGCCCCCCGAACTCTAATAATACATTCGTATAAAAGCTTAATCAATTCCTATGCCGAAATGAAATCTGTTCAGCTAAGTTGTTGACAGGGGATTTCAACTTTCCGTCAATAAATTGGTTAACCGATACTCCGGAAGCTTTCACTAGTGCCTGTCAATCATTCCCCGACGTGGTGCTCTTGCATAATCTGACTCAGCTAGTCACGGAGCCCACCTGCGTACAAGATGACCCACAGTCCAACTTTGGACATCTTCCTTGTTACCGCTAACCTGCTACGCCGTAAGCCCCATGTGGATGTCTTAGAAGGGATATCAGACCACAAAATGCTAAATCTAACCTTGGAACTGCGCCCTACTCCAAAGCTTCAGAAGAAAGAGACAGTTATTCCCTTGTTCTGAGGTGCACGTGAGGTCGATATTTTAGATGAACTATACAGTTCGTTTCCTCCTTTTTCTTGTTTGTATGAACCAGAATTCTTCTGTTGAGCACATGGGGTGGGCCTTCTTCAAAAGCTTAGTTCATCATCATCATCAGCCTGGTTACGCCCACTGCAGGGCAAAGGCCTCTCCCATACTTCTCCAACTACCCCGGTCATGTACTAATTGTGGCCATGTTGTCCCTGCAAGCTTCTTAATCTCATCCGCCCACCTAACTTTCTGCTGCCCCCTGCTACGCTTCCCTTCCCTTGGAATCCAGTCCGTAACCCTTAATGACCATCGGTTATCTTCCCTCCTCATTACATGTTCTGCCCATGCCCCATTTCTTTTTCTTGATTTCAACTAAGATATCATTAACTCGCGTTTGTTCCCTCACCCAATCTGCTCTTTTCTTATCCCTTAACGTTACACCCATCATTCTTCTTTCCATAGCTCGTTGCATCGTCCTCAATTTAAGTAGAACCCTTTTCGTAAGCCTCCAGGTTTCTGCCCCGTACGTGAGTACTGGTAAGACAAAGCTATTACACACTTTTCCCTTGAGGGATAATGACAACCTGCTGTTCATGATCTGAGAATGCCTGCCAAACGCACCCCAGCCCATTCTTATTCTTCTGATTATCTCAGTCTCATGATCTCGATCCGCAGTCACTACCTGTCCTAAGTAGATGTATTCCTTTACCACTTCCAGTGCCTCGCTACCTATCGTAAACTGCTGTTCTCTTCCGAGACTGTTAAACATTGCTTTAGTTTTCTGCAGATTAATCTTCAGACCCACCCTTCGGCTGGAAAGGGCGCTGCGATCGCCGAGGAGTGTAGACGTGCTCGCGTAGGCTCCGTGTTCGTGAAATGATTTTGCAGCATTTTCTTGCGAATTGTGGCCTAATTTTTACACCATTCGATCCGCGAAGATACCAGGACTCTTTAGACGCTTCATTTTCAGGTGGGACACTCCGTTTCCCTGTGCTGCGGACATCTTTGTGAGTCGCCCACGCCGCCGCCGCGCGTGCACGCCACCGGATGCGTGGCGCGCACTCGAGCGAGCTCCGTGCCGCCGATCAAGTTTCTCGGCCCCAGCAACGAGCATGGAGCTCGAAGCGGCCGCCGAGACGCGCTGGCGAACAACTCGCCTTCGCCAACCGGCGAAGCTGAGGGACGGCTCTTCACCCCAAACTGACCCCACCCAAACCTCAAGCACTCGTTCTCGCTCCAAGACCAGGCCTCCAGTCAAAGCACAAGTTCTCAAGGCTGGACGCATGCCTCCGCTACCTTCCAACCAAATCAAGATTATCATTCGCCCCAAGGGAGCCCTCAACATCGCCAAAATTGGTGGCCCTACCGTGGCTACAGCCGTTCTCCAAGCCGCACAGCTCAGCCCAGCAGGTATTCAACAAGACACCGTGTGCCGCAACACCCAACAACACATTGTCGTTGTCAGTACGCCAAGTCTGCAGGAAGCCTACCAGTATGTCTGCATAAAATCCATTCAAGTCAATGGGGTCACGCACGATGTTAACGCGTATGAGACGGCCGCCGAAGACACCACGAAGGGAGTCATCCGCGGAATCCCCCTCTCCGACACCCCACAGCAAATCAACGCAAATATCATCAATACCCGCAACCCCCTCGCACTAGCCGCAAAACGCATTGGAACGACAACCAGCGTTGTTATCGCCTTCAGGGACTCCGACGTGCCATATCTTGTCCGGTACGGAGCTACCTTAATTACCGCATTAATTACCGCAATTACCTTAATTACCGCTTAATTACCGCAAGCAGATAAAAATTTGCTACCACTGCGGCCGCCTTGGACACCGCGTGGATGTCTGCCCTTTTCCCAATAACAAGATCTGCCAAGGTTGCGGAGTCCGCAACCCACTTCCCGATCACACGTGTAACCCCAAATGCTCATTGTGCGGCGGCCCTCATCTTACAGCGGACAAATCGTGTACGGCTCGCTACAAGACACCGTACGTTATTCGCAAGAGCATTGGGGAACGCCGAGCTGCAATGCAAGCCACCCTTCAAGAAAGCGACTTCCCGCCCTTGAACTCCAAGCCCCGTTCCAGATCCCGGTCTCCATCACGCTCGAGGCAACATTGTTCCCGGACCCCTTCACGTTCGAGACAGCGCCGTTCTCGATCCAGATCTACCTCTACCCCACCCGCCAAGTCTCCTACTAACAAGGTGAGCTCCGCAGAAGCCCTTAAGGGCGCCTCGCGAGAGGGTCTCACCACACCTTCTCCACAGTCCACGAACACCAATGATAACGCAGAAATAGCTCACCTCAAAAAAGAAAATGTCATTATGCGCGACCTAATTCACAAGCTCTCGCAAGAGGTTCGCGATCTTAAACAATCCAAGACCCCCGCTCCTACACCACCCGCCGAAGCGTCCCACTCCTCTAGCCACGACGCTCCACTGACACCAGTCCCCAAAAAGCGGGCCCTCCAAGAGGGAGCCACGGGACAAGTGCGCTCAGAGGTTAAGGATATGCTAGTCTCACTTCAAAGCACGATGAACACACTCCAGAACGCAGTCGAATCCATGCAACACGCCGTTCTCGCCATGGCACAGCGCGTCACAAACATTGAAACCTACCCACAAACTCTCCCCATGCCCGCTCCCCGTGCCCTCGAAACCCCGGCACTGCCCATGACGGCATCTCCCAATCCCCATCATGGCCCACACTAACAGAGATACACTTATCTGGCAGTGGAACTGCCGAGGCTATCTCCGCAAACAGCCAGTCATCCGTCAACACCTTCGTACCCTCACCCGGCAACCGGACGTCATCATGATTCAGAAAACCCATATCGATTCGGTCACCCTCCCAGGTTACCAACCTTTCATCCCGTCACATGCTTCTCGCCGCTTCTGCATTTTCGTCCAGAAGAGAATCACCGCCATCGAACACAATCTCCACGACCGAAACATCGAACACCTTCTCGTTGAACTTATCCCCACCAGGAGACGTAAGGAAAGTATTTTTCTCCTTAACGTGTACCGCCATCCCTCTGCCAAAATTCGAAGCCGTTTTCTCACCCTCTTCAAGAAGGCCCTTAACGTAGCTGGCACCAATCCCCTCGTTATCGGTGGAGACTTCAATCTCCCCCACACGGTATGGGGATATGGCTACTCGACGACGGCGGCTCAAAACCTCTGGAAAGACTCCCAAGACCTCGGCCTCACTTTCATTACACACCCCACGTTCCCCACACGTCTCGGTAGCTCCACTTCCCGCGACACGACCCCCGACCTGACATGTACCAAGAACGTCACCAACGCCCAATGGAGCAACACACAACATGATCTCGGTAGTGACCATTCCATCATTGCCATACTTATCCCTCGGATAGCTGCAGTTACCGCCAAACCCCGTGAGTTCACTTGGGTTGACTGCGATGCATTTTGCAAGCATCGATCCGCTGACCAGCACGCGGAACACATAGCGGACATTGATGCATGGAACCGAAATCTCCACTTGGATACCAATGCAGCCACGCACACCGTTACCACCGATGCCCCCGTTGAGCGCATGGACAGTAGACTGGCCCATCTCCTCGCGGCTAAAACATCCATCCTATCCCGCTGGAAAGGGCAACGTCTCAACAGGTGCCTCCGCGCTAAAATAGCCCTCCTCAATCAGGAAATCGAAGCCCATTGCCTCACTCTGAGCCGTCAGCAGTGGACTGAACTGTACAATACTGCTGACGGACAGATCCACTGTCCCTCTTCTTGGAAGCTTCTCAAACACCTCCTCGATAGTCAAGCCACCCGCTCTTCCCAACACGATCGCCTCACTAAACTTCTCTATACAGAAACGAAGAAACAGGGCCGCGCCCAAGTCTTGGATTACCTCACCAACAAGTATCTCCCCGTGGGCCCAGGGCAACCTCATGGCTCCTACACCGGGGCCCCCAACCCCCCACTGGACGAAGACTTAAGTGTCGCTGAGATCCAAGCCGCCCTGCATAAGGCTTTGCCTCTCCAGGTCAGTGAGCATGCATTGCAGTTGGTCCCCTGAGTTACTAAGCAAGGCAATATCATCAGCGAATCTCAAGTTACTAAGGTATTCTCCATTAACTCTTATTCCCAATTGTCCCCAATCCAGGTCTCTGAATACCTCCTGTAAACACGCTGTGAATAGCATTGGAGAGATCGTAACTCCCTGCCTGACGCCTTTCTTTATTGGGATTTTGTTGCTTTCTTTAGGGAGGACTACGGTGGCTGCTTAGTTCAATGATGCATAAATGATTTTGTGACAAGAAAACGGAAAATTGCGCGCAGCAGCAATCCATAGATGAAAGACATTTGCGCGTCTGGGGCGTAAACTGAAAAAAGCAAGACGCCAACATACAATACGTCTTTCATCGACCACAGCCGATAAGATTTCCGGACTACGCCAGTTGTTACGGAACGCTATAAGCAAGGCTAAACACCATTTCCACACTGTGCGTATGAAAACTTGTCTTATCTCCAATAAGTTCTGGCGATATCTTTCACCACGCAAGAAATCGGTAATTGGCCTCTCTACAGATAGCGCGACTACGCACAAGTTAGAACTTGCACAGGTGCTCAACCAGTACTTCAGTTCGGTATTCACACGTGACGACCGTTTCATATCACAGCACTCTTCCACTGATGATTTTCCTCCAATCACTGACAATTGTATAACTGCGCAAGGCGTGTTAGCTCTTCTGCTCAACTTACACCAAGAAATCGCCAGGTATCGATGAAATACCCAACACCTTTCTAGTCCGGTATGCTGAGTGGTGCGCGAAGTACTTTAGCTTTAAGAAATCACTAAAATGCTCAGAGTTCCCGACAGATTGGAAATTCGCAAAACTCACTCCTATTCCTAAAGAACGAAACCCGTCAGTACCTTCTTACAGGCCGATTTCTCTTTTGTGCACTTCCGTAAGAGTGCTAGGACACATCATCTGTAGACACATAACCAATTTTCTCGAGGAGAATCACGTTATTGATAACCGACAGCACGGGTTCCGCCACGGTCTTTCCACTATTACGCAACTGATTGCAACTGTTCACGACTTCGCAGCAGCATTAGATAGGCAAAGTCAAGTCGATATCATTTTTCTTGACTTCGAGAAGGCGTTCGACCGCGTATCTCATCACAAATTATTTCTGAAATTAAAACCCATATTAAAACACGATTGCCCACTCTCTTGGATTGAAGCCTATCTTTTGCACAGACGTCAAAGTCTATGGTGATATGCAGAAATACTTAACCACTACAGAGGAACGAGACTTAAATACCCCCGACCCCACACATCGCTCACATAACACGAGACAGTCAGCTGGCGAAGACTGCAAGCAGGTACATTCTTCAACCTGCACACACTACATAATATGTTCCCTGCCCAGTACAGGAATACATGTCCGAGGTGCGGGGCAACCCCCACGTTATGCCACATAACGTGGGAATGCAAGCCTAATTTCGCAGTCCATAAAGTAAATAACCCAAGTGCGGAACAATGGGAGGGTCTGCTCACCAGCAGCGAGCTCGCAGCTGTTGCGATTCGCCTGCGACACGTGGTTTTGCCGGCGCGACTGCGGCGGGGCGGCAGACATTTTGGCCCGATCGTCGTCGCCGCAACACTCATCGCCAGGTGTTTCCAGGCGCGTCTGCGGCGATGCGACCGCCTAGGGATCATCCTCGCATTCCAGTCATTGTGCCCGAAACAGGCGATGCCAAAGCAGGGATCTCATTCCAGTTATTGGGCCCGAAACAGGCGATGCCAAAGCAGGGATCTCGTTCCAGTCATTGTGCCCGAAACAGGCGATGCCAAAGCAGGGACCATCCTCTCATTACAGTCATTGTGTCCGACCGGCAGCGCCACGACAGGGTGCTACGAGATCGTGCTCGACATAGGTGCTACGGCATCGCTACGACAGTGTGCGTCACCATTAGCCCATTGTACATTCACGTGCTCGTCTTTTGAGGGGTTCCTTCTTGCCCTCAACTGCGAGAGTATAAAAACAGCTGCCCCCGGACGCCAAAAGGAGGGCTCCGATTTCTTCTGTTGAGTGAAGTGCTCTCCCGTCTCTCTACTTCGGTCAACCTGACCGCCAACTCTTTGCGATGTTAAAATAAACAAGTTGTTTCGTTGTTACAAGTCGACTCATGCTTTGCCGGGACCTTCGGATGCTTCCAGTTGTACCCCAGGCCGCCAGGCCAACGCTACCCTTGGGGCTTGCGACCCAGGTACAACCACGGGCGTCAGCGCCGAGTTCCCAACAGATCGTACCAGCAAGTCCGATCCAAACATCTGGTTGGCAGCGGTGAGATCGCCTACGACTTCAAATATCTGGTTGGCAGCGGTGAGATCGCCTCCGACTTCAAACAACTGTCTGCCAGCGGTGAGATCGCGACAACGGAGGCCAGCAGCGAAGAGATGCAGTTGACGGTATGGTGAGCAGCTCAACGACGATCCGGGAGCAGTGCAACGAGCCCTGTGTGATGACTGGTTGCCTGCAGCGGAACGACTGCGCGGAATTCCTGCCTGCGAGGTTTGGTGAGTGCGGGACTTTCTTCTTCTGAGCTTTGCCAGGCTTTTGTTAGTGTTAGAAACAGAGCTGGTAATTGTGGTTGTCGTTGCTGCCGGGTTAGTTTGCGGCAAGACAATAATAAGCAGTAGAGAAAGCAGCATTCAGAGCAGCCATGGATTTGAAGTCGTTGCGCAAACCGAAATTGTTGGAGCTTGCAAGAGAGTTGGGTCTGGATGTCTCAGACAAACTAAGAAAACCTGAACTGCTAAAGGCTATTCTTGAGTTAGAGGCTGAGGATGACGAGCTGTCGGAATGCCTTGAGACTATTGAGGAGAGGTCAAAAAGACAGGAGCGCGAACTTAAAGAGCAAAAAGAGAAACAGGAGCGCGAACTTAAAGAACAGAAAGAAAAAGAAGAGCGTGAACGTAAAGAACAGAAAGAGCGAGAGCAACAAGAGAAAAAAGAAGAGCGCGAACACGCTTTGGAAATGAAGCGTCTCGAGGTAGAGATGGAACGCGCTCGTAATGGAAGTCAGGCACACGGTGCAGGAGAACGAGTATTGTTCAAAATGACTGACCTGATGCGGCCGTTTAAGCTTGGAGAGGACATTGGTTTGTTCCTGGTTAACTTTGAGCGAACGTGCGAGAAGCAGGGGTTCTCTCGGGAAACGTGGCCACAGCGCTTGCTCACTTTGTTACCCGGCGAGGCGGCCGACGTAGTCGCTCGCTTGGATAGAGAGGAGGCAGAGGATTTCGACACAGTGAAATCGAGTCTTCTAAAAAAGTACCGGCTGTCTGCGGAGGCGTTCCGTCGGAAGTTTCGGGAAAATGAGAAAGGCAGAAGTGAGTCATATACAGAGTTTGCGTATAGGCTTATGTCGAACATGCAGGAGTGGCTCAAAGAAGAGAAAGCGTTTGGTGACCACGATAAAGTTCTGCAGTGTTTCGGGCTAGAACAGTTTTATAGTCGGTTACCGGAGAACGTGCGATACTGGGTCTTGGATAGGCCAGACGTTTGTACGGTGGCTAAAGCCGCTGAGCTAGCCGAGGAGTTTGTGACGCGTCGGGCTCGCGGAGCTAAGGACGGTCAAAAGGGTGAATTTGGCTCGAAGTTTGAGAGGCCAAGGTTCACGCCCATGAGATTTAAGGGGGACACGCGTAGTGAGGATGCGAGTGAAAGCAGTCCGACCAAACGTAAAGAGACGGCGGCAGCCAAACGCAGAAAGCGGTTCGAGATGAGGCGAGCGCGCTTGTGTTATACGTGCCAGAAGCCGGGTCACTTTTCGGCGCAGTGTCCGGAAACAACACCAAAAGTTGTTTTTTTTTCAATAGGCAGCACTGACGAGAACATGAAGCTTCTCGAGCCTTACATGCGAGACCTCCTCGTGAACGGGAAAGAGTGCCGAGTGCTTCGCGATTCCGCAGCAACGATGGATGTAGTTCACCCGTCTTACGTAGAACCCCATATGTTCACGGGCGAGTGCGCATGGATCAAGCAAGCCGTGGAAGCTCATAGCGTGTGTCTGCCAGTAGCAAAGGTGCTTATTGAAGGACCTTTCGGAGCGCTTGAGACAGAGGCGGCAGTGTCATCTATGCTGCCACCCCAGTACCCGTACCTATTTTCAAACAGGTCCGATCACCTCCTGCGCGAGAAGGGGCTTTTGTTTGGTGAAGCTAGTGTTCAGGCCTTAACCAGATCGAAGGTTCGGGAGCTCGCTGCAAAGGCGGTAGTTGCGGGGCCGACGTTATCAAACAACGAAAAAGGGTCAGAGGCGCAGCAAGCTGATATTCCGAGCACGCCCGAACTGAATAAACTTGAGTCTGTAACGTTAAAGGCGCCAGATACTGGAGAGGAAATGCCCGACGCGGGAAAGTTAGAAGAGCTATCTACTGATTTGCTCATCGCGCCTACGTCAGACGGACTTGATAGGTTGCTAAAAGTCAGCCGGACGGCTTTGATAGCCGAGCAAAAAAAGGATGGCAGCCTGGAAAACGTGCGCTGCAATGTCAAAGAAGGTATCGCCAGGAAAACTGCGCGTTTTGTGGAAAGAGGTGGAGTCCTGTACCGGAAGTATCTAGACCGAAGAGGAGTGGAGTTCGATCAGCTGATCGTGCCTCAATGCTATCGTCAGGATCTGTTGCGCTTGTCACATGGGGGTTCGTGGTCCGGACACCTAGGAGTTAAGAAAACTAAGGACCGTCTCTTGCAAGAGTACTATTGGCCAGGGTGTTTTCGGGACGCAGACCATTTCGTGAGGACATGTGACACTTGTCAGCGGGTGGGCAAACCAGGGGACAAATCGAGGGCGCCGTTGAAATTGGTACCTATCATTACGGAGCCTTTTAGACGGCTCGTTATTGATACTGTGGGACCTCTGCCGGTAACAGCCACGGGGTACAGACACATTTTGACTGTGATCTGCCCAGCGACAAAGTTCCCTGAAGCAGTGCCGCTTAAAGAACTCAGCTCAGTTGAGATAGTTAATGCACTACTGTCCATATTTGCGCGAGTTGGTTTTCCTGCGGAAATCCAATCAGATCAGGGCACAGTGTTTACTAGCGCTTTGACGACAACTTTTCTCGAAAGGTGTGGGGTAAAGCTGTTACACAGCTCAGTGTACCACCCACAGTCGAATTCCGTTGAGAAGCTCCACTCCGTCATGAAGCGCGTGTTGAGAGCCTTGTGTTTTGAACATCAAACTGACTGGGAGCTGTGTCTGCCTGGGGTGATGTTTGCTTTAAGGACCGCGCCGCATGCGGCTACGGGGTTTTCGCCAGCTGAACTGGTGTACGGTCGCTCGCTTCGATCTCCGCTTCGCATGCTTCGAGAATCATGGGAAGGTAGGGGCGACGACCCAGTCGTGGTGGAGTACGTGCTTAAGCTCCTCGAACGCTTAAGAAGGGCACAGGAGTTGTCAGGTGAAGCAATGACAAAGGCCCAGCAGAGGGCCAAGGTTTATTATGATCGGACAGCCAGGGCCCGTCGTTTTGAGGTTGGCGATGAGGTCATGATATTGCGCACATCGCTAAACAACAAACTAGACGTGCAGTGGGAGGGCCCAGCGCGAATTGTTCAGAAACTGTCGGACGTTAACTACGTGGTAAGTCTGCCAGGAAAGCGGAAAGCACAGCAAGTTTACCACTGTAATCTGCTCAAACCTTATAGACAACGGGAAGCAGTGGTGTGCATGATGATAAACGTTCCTGAAGAGCTTCCAGTCGAGCTTCCGGGACTAGGCTCAGTGACGAACAGGGAAGACACCGGTCAAGTCATTAGTGACCTTATCAGTAAAGCACCGCTGTCGCCCGAGCAGAAAACCGAACTACACCAGCTCTTACAAGAGTTTCAAGGTCTGTTCTCTGAGAGGCCTGGTAGGACTTCTGTACTTACTCATGATATAGAACTTACCTCCACAGAGCCAGTACGATCCAAGGCGTATCGGGTGTCACCCCGCCAGAGCGATATTATGGAGGCTGAGGTAAAGAAAATGCTACAGCTCGGTGTTATTGAGGCAGGTGAGAGTGATTATACCTCCCCTTTGATTTTAGTTGAGGTACCGGGCAAGGAACCTCGTCCTTGCGTCGACTACCGCAGGCTTAATTCCATCACTAAGGATCAAATCTATCCGATCCCTAACATCGAGGAGCGCCTTGAGAAAGTTAGTAGCGCTCAGCTTATTTCCACCCTAGATCTTGTCAGGGGTTATTGGCAGGTTCCACTTACAGAAGAGGCTAGTAGGTATGCGGCGTTCATTTCACCAATGGGAACATTCCGTCCTAAAGTGTTGAGTTTTGGTTTCAAGAACGCGCCATACTGTTTTTCAAGTCTCATGGATAAAGTGTTGCGGGGACAGCAAGAATTCGCTTTACCGTATCTAGACGACGTAGCGATATTCTCCGCATCCTGGTCTGAGCATATGACACACTTGCGGGCAGTGCTAACCCGCCTGCGCGAAGCAGGCTTGACAGTAAAGGCTCCTAAGTGCCAGTTAGCACAGGCCGAGGTTGTCTACCTCGGTCACGTGATTGGTCAGGGTCGTCGCCGCCCCTCTGAAATAAAAGTGGCCGCTGTGCGAGACTTTCCGCAACCGCGCACCAAGACCGATATTCGGTCGTTCTTGGGTGTCGCCGGCTACTATCAGAGGTACATCCCTAGGTACTCTGATATCGCGGCTCCCCTGACGGATGCTCTAAGAAAGACAGAGCCTCAAACAGTCGTCTGGGACGAGACCAAGGAAAGAGCTTTTAGCGCCCTAAAGAGTGCCCTAACAAGCCAGCCTGTGCTACGATCGCCAGACTATACAAAAGGGTTCATTGTTCAGTGCGATGCTAGTGAGCGAGGCATGGGCGTTGTACTGTGCCAACGGGAAAATGGAGAAGTAGAACACCCCGTCCTGTATGCTAGTCGTAAGCTGACCAGTCGTGAGCAGGCGTATAGCGCCACCGAGAAAGAGTGTGCGTGTCTCGTGTGGGCCGTTCAGAAATTGTCATGCTATCTAGCCGGCTCGAGGTTTATCATTGAGACGGATCACTGCCCTCTCCAATGGCTGCAGACCATCTCTCCCAAAAATGGCCGCCTCCTGCGCTGGAGCCTCGCTTTACAACAATATTCCTTTGAGGTGCGTTACAAAAGGGGAGTCTCAACGGTAACGCCGATGGCTTAAGTCGAAGCCCCTAACGTAGGAATCAGCCTCAAAATTGTTTGTTACTGATGTTTTTCTTCCTGAGGCAGGATTTTTTTTTAACATATTGCTTTTGTTTAGTGTTTCAAAGTGATGATATGCTTTCTAGTGCAATTTTTCAATTTGTGGACGCGTTCTGAGTGATGCTAGACTACTGTAAGGAACTAGGCAGTGGTATAAAAAGGGGAAAGAGCCTGGCAGGGCTTAGTGAGGGTTGTGCCGTGCTTGCTGACTGAGCGGTTGAGTTTCAGCGTAGTTCTAACGCTTGCCGGGAACGAGAACAAAAATGTGAACTCTCCCGAAGTCACTTTGCAGTGTCCCGTGCGAACCTGAACGAGAGAACGAGGCCTTCTCTGTGCGCTGCGCTCAAGAAACGTCGAGGGACGCCCGACTTCGGTTATGTGCATCATCGAGCGACATCCCTCCGGACAGCGGATGCAGTCCCCTGTCCATCGGGATCTCCTTCCCCCGGCGGGGCGGTCTGTTGCGATTCGCCTGCGACACGTGGTTTTGCCGGCGCGACTGCGGCGGGGCGGCAGACATTTTGGCCCGATCGTCGTCGCCGCAACACTCATCGCCAGGTGTTTCCAGGCGCGTCTGCGGCGATGCGACCGCCTAGGGATCATCCTCGCATTCCAGTCATTGTGCCCGAAACAGGCGATGCCAAAGCAGGGATCTCATTCCAGTTATTGGGCCCGAAACAGGCGATGCCAAAGCAGGGATCTCGTTCCAGTCATTGTGCCCGAAACAGGCGATGCCAAAGCAGGGACCATCCTCTCATTACAGTCATTGTGTCCGACCGGCAGCGCCACGACAGGGTGCTACGAGATCGTGCTCGACATAGGTGCTACGGCATCGCTACGACAGTGTGCGTCACCATTAGCCCATTGTACATTCACGTGCTCGTCTTTTGAGGGGTTCCTTCTTGCCCTCAACTGCGAGAGTATAAAAACAGCTGCCCCCGGACGCCAAAAGGAGGGCTCCGATTTCTTCTGTTGAGTGAAGTGCTCTCCCGTCTCTCTACTTCGGTCAACCTGACCGCCAACTCTTTGCGATGTTAAAATAAACAAGTTGTTTCGTTGTTACAAGTCGACTCATGCTTTGCCGGGACCTTCGGATGCTTCCAGTTGTACCCCAGGCCGCCAGGCCAACGCTACCCTTGGGGCTTGCGACCCAGGTACAACCACGGGCGTCAGCGCCGAGTTCCCAACAGATCGTACCAGCAGTCCGATCCCAAACACAGCCCTACGGGCAATGGTGCAGCACGCCTGCGAGGCAGCAAGACTCAGCGGTGCCCTGGAATAGGGGCGCCTACCTTGTGAAGCGGCCAGGACTCAAGACATGAACACACCGGCCCACCGCCAATCTCTCTGAGATATAGAGCAATAAAGTTTTTCCATTCCATTCCATTCTTTCTGATGCGGTCCCAGTGGATTCCGGTATTCTGCAGGGCTCTGTCCTTGGTCCCCTTTTCTTTCTAGTGTTCATCAACGACATTGCTGAAAACATTCATGTTAAAATGTGACTGTCCGCAGATGATTGTATAATTTATCAAGAAATTTCTAGTTCTAACGACCAACTTCTTTTAAGCGATTCCCTATCTGCATTAGACAATTGGTGCTAGACGTGGCAAGTGAGTGTGAATTCCAAAAAGACCGTAGCAATGACTGTCACACGTAGAAAGAATCCTTTAAGTTTTACATATCGCATAGCCAACGAACCTCTCTTAGTTGTAAATACCTTTAAATACTTAGGAATTATAACCTCTGACCTTCGATGGAATGTGCATATCTCGTATATGAAAAAAAAAAATGCCCTAGTACAGCTGCATTACTTGAGGGGAACACTAGTACAATCCACTCAATAAATAAAGCTTTTAGCTTATAAAAACCATGTACGATCGCTGTTAGAATTAACACCATCGCTGTTAGAAAGTAACAAAGTGAAACCAGAAAATGTCCAACGCAAGGCAGTCAGGTTTATATTGTTACAGCTGGAATATATCCCCAACAGCCCTACTGCACACCGCAGGACTCGGAACAGCTGGACATGCGACGTCACCGCGAACGACTAAAATTATCTTACTTATATTATCATAATAAAATAAATCTAGAAGAAGGCATTTTGGTTTAGCCCCTTACTCACTGCCCCTACGTGTTCCTATCATTCCAAAAAGTCGGTGCATTTTTGTGTAAAACAAATGTTCTTAAATACCCTTTTTTTCCCCGTACCATTGTTCAACGGAATGGTCTGTCTGGAAACGTGGTCAGTTCCGAAACGGTGAACTTGTTTCTACAAGCCCTGAGTGAAGAATAGGGCACACATGTAATCTGTTTTGAGCCAAGTGTTTTGCTTTTGTACTTGATGTTACTGTGTTTTTGGACTCTGGCCGAGTCTCGTTGTTTGCTTCTTCTGTTGCAATGTACGTTTTCTCTATCCTTATTATTTCTGTACCCCACTTCTGCCTAAGGCATTTAATACAGGCCGGCAGTATTTGCTAAATAAATAAATAAATAAATAAATAAATAAATAAATAAATAAATAGGAATGCAGCCATAATGAAGCACAGGGCGCCATGTGGATACAATAGGTACGAGGTTCTCCGGGGTATGTGGAAAGGTGTAATGGTTCCAGGACTTACTTTTCGTAATGTGGTTGTTTCTTGAAATCAGGGGTACAATCAGGACTCGATGGTAACGAAAGGTCAGTAGGACACCTCGCATTAGGGCGCTCACGGGAAGACTGCAAATGAAGCTTTGCCGGGTGATATAGGCTGGACAAGTTTTGAAGTGAGGGAAGCTGGCACTAAAATTGATTATGGATAACAACTGAGGAAATACGTACGAAAGTAAGTTGTCTGGGAGGTGTGTTGAGGTATTTGTACAGGAAAAACATTAATTCACAGTGGAGGAAAAGAACTAGGAAGCTTACCAGCAAGTATGCGCCATGTAGGGTGAGCAGCGCAGCAACCAAGAACGTCAAGTGGAAAGTCGAAGAGGCTGAAATGATCTCATGGATGGCGGCAATGGAAAAGAAACCTGCCATATGAGTAACTACTTAAGAGTAAAAAACGAAACCAGGAAAGAAACAATTTATGATAACTCAAAGGGAAGCGCTTTACTTTTCGAAACGAGATCAGGATGCCTTAGAACAAGCACTTACAAAGCGGAACAACAACAACATGGAAGAAGAAGCATGTGCTTGCTGCGGCAAAGCTAAGGAAACTATGGAGCATGTTTTGTTAGAATGTGAAGATATCTGCCCAACGGTCGATTTAGGCATCACTGGCCTCCTTGAAGCCCTTGGGTTAAGCAACAGCAGGGGGAAAGTAAACATGTCCGCAATAGAGATTAGTAAGAGGCGATTTGAAGATTGGTGGAAGAAAAATAGGGAAACGACAAACAACGGAGGCGTACAAAAGCAAAGTTCACAATAGGGGGTCAGAAAACTTGGTTATGGGAATTCATCGTGTGTGTTTTTTTGTTTTTTTTAACCTAGGTAGGACATTTGGCAGTATAATAGCAAGAGCTTGGTGGCGCAACCCACCGCCCCGTTCCAAAGGGGACGCTCATAACATCCATCCATCCATCCCGCAACAGCGCGCCGTGCAGTAATGGATTATTGCAGTATCCATGAGAGTCTTTATTAGTTGTTTACCAGTAAACAAGTGATCTATCACATTGCAAATAAACCATGAATTCTGATCCTACGAAGTTTGGACTTTTCCTGCGTAAAAGCGGGTACAAATATGAGGTAGTACTTTGAAATCCGAGAGGAATAGAGAGCTCCCTTATGGATCCTGGAGATCTCTGCCTGGCGGCACGCATATAGCATATGCTACTCCAGATTTGTATGACGAAAAAAAAAATGTATTGATATGCACAGTGTACGCCACAGATGCACAGCACACTCGACAAATTAAGGCATCTCATTGAGAAAGGTGTTTCTAAGGTAGGTTAAATTGGCCTCCGTTGAAATCTGTGTCGCGAAAATCGAAAGAGGGAAGTTTGTTTTTCATTTTCTCCGATACTAATCAACCCTTTTCCGCCAACTGAATGAGGTCTTCAGAGAATAAAATTTGCCAGTGTAAACTGATCTGACGTCGCCGATTAGCGCCCCTTTAAATGATATCTTTGTGGCACTGGCGTAGAAAACTGTAACATCCGTGGTCGTGCACCAATAGTGACAGCAGCGCGCGAAACAGATACTACGCACGATGCCAATTCCAAGTCGGCCCGGTTGTGCTCTCGCTGCGAGGACTGCCCGACATGGCTGCAGCTCGCTAATCAAGCGTGCAAGGAGGAGGGAGACGCGACCGCAGCAGGGTCCTCCCCCCCCCCCCCCCCCCCATCCTTCGCCGGTGGTCGTTTGCCGATGGGCGGAACGGCACGTGGCAGCTGCGCCGAGGAGTCCCTTTGTTGGCCGCGGCGCGTGCGGGCGCTCCCACCGCGCGGGTCGGCTCCTCGTTTACGGCCGCGACCCGTCGCGCGCTGTTTGGACACGGGGGCGCAGATGTGACCGCGGCGTGCGCATGCACCGACAGGTACGATCCATGGCCACGATCCACGCGGAGGCTGGCAGGCCAGCTATGCTACACATACACGCGCGCTGCAGTGGCACTGTCGTCGTTGCCGTGCTCGCTGCCTCTAATCAGCAAAGTGCGCGGAGGGTGACGACAGTTCGAGGGACACTGATTGCGAAGATCAATTTAGCCTGCCATTCTTTCGAAACCACATTTCTATTTACACGGCGATAGAAAAGGTTTAGAACGACAGAAAGCTGAGCTAGTTGGTGAGGATTCATTATGCAAAAAAGGTGAGGCGTGCAGACAGGACACAAGAGAAGTGGACAACACGAACGCTGTTTGCGCCGAGGAGTCTAGCACGGCGTTCGTGTTGTCCATTTCTCTTGTGTCCTGTCTGCACGCCTCACCTTTTTCGCATAAGAAAGGGTTTATTAAATTATTATCGCTAACCAACACGAAGGCTAAACTTTAGTTTCTTAAATTTCGCTACGACATTCGGTGACCATACGTAAATGTGACATCGTGTATCTTTAAATATATTTCTCGTACTTGGGTCGTCTTTGAGGAGGCAATGTTATCGAAATTTAACTAGGTCTTTTGTTCCGTAATTATTTCTTACGTGCAAGTTGTTCTCGTAGCTGTTTATGACAGTGAGTTCAGTGAAAAGCGGCAGTTACAGACCGCAGGCAAGTGCCCATTTCGATAACGTATCACGTACCGCCTTTATGTTCCCTCTTGCGATCATCTTCCTGCACGCCCAACGTGTTTCCTTTCCCACGACGGGGAAGGAGGTGCAGGCAATGCAGCGACCGTTCCAAACGCGTTCAGGGTAAGTTGAAGGCTGCAGTTATTCCGCACTTACATATAATATGGCGCGGACTGAATAGCGATGCAAGTCACTCGTATTGGATTTAAAGTTGCCTTCTATGCACCGGAAAAAGAAAGAAAGAAAGCTCAGCCACTTTAGAAATCTATCTAGCCCCTTTCGTGGAAATCAGCATGGTTGCCAGAAAAAAAGGAACATAATTGCATAGACCATTCGTGTCATGCACTGACGGTGTGACATCGGCGTTGTCCCGTCTTGCAAACGGGAATACGCTGGACGGACAGGAAGATGTATTAAATGATCGCCTGAGAAAACGTAAGCAAGATTTGATGCGTTAATGAGACAGCCACGTATCTGCGCGCTGTGACAATTGTGATGGTTACCGCTTCTCAAAGAGTGTACAGCTTTCACCAACGTATTAAGATTATAAATATAAAAAACGGTAGTGTTAACAATTACGAATAAATAATCATCAGCAGCAGCCTGTTTTATGTCCACTGCAGGACGAAGGCCTCTCCCTGCGATCTCCAATTACACCCCTGTCTTGCGCCAACCGATTCCAACTAGCGCCCGCGAATTTCCTATTTCATCGCTCCACGTAGTCTTCTACCAACCACGACTGCGTTTCCCTACTCGTGGTATCCATTCTGTAACACTAATGGTCCAACGGTTATCTATCCGGCGCATTACATGACCTGCCCAGCTCCATTTATTTCTCTTGATGTCAATTACGAATACACGCGTCAGATAATAAAGGCAAGATGTATAATGCGAGAAGGTGATAAAGGTTGCGGCAGGACATCTGTTTTATGGCCGTGAAAAAAAAAAAGAATTTTGAAGCCCTGCGGAAAGATGGACACGTGACGTCTGATCTTGAATAAACGTCTGACGTAATAGTTCAGCGGAAACCCGCAAGGTGGAGAGAAGGGAAAATCAGACAGATCGCGGGTTCCAGGTTCGAGTCCCGGACCAGGACGAATTTTTTCTTCAACTGCGAGGCTCTTCTTTCGAGGAACCCGTATGGATTTCCTTTGTAGCAATTGCTACGAACGGGTGGATGTCTGATTATCCCTTTATTCAATAAACGTCGGTTGCTGGTAGAGCTCCAGTGCGTGCCTATGCATATTCACTATCCACGTCTTTGAGCTCATCGGTATGTATTTATAACTCCGCCAATAATCGATGGCAAGCCGTTGGTGTTCGATCGGTGCGCTGGACGTTCGAGATCGTGTAAGAGTTAACATTTGCGCCTTCGGTTTCTTGTACACTCCATGCGTGGTTCGAGGCCTCGGACTACGGGCGCAAACAGACAGGGTGAAAAATCGCGGTAAACAGGCTGCTAAAGTATCACATCAGTTGGGCAGCGAACACCTATACAAGCATCTTTAGGGTATACCTCGATGCCAGCGTGGTGCTTTGTCGTCAACAGATACTCCGTCACTGCATTCACTATACATTAACTACATTCAGGCCGTGCTTGTTTCTTGTAACTTCTTTAGGGAACAGTTTCATGGCTGCTAGTCGCGCTCAGATGTAGCTTTGAAGGAGGACACAGAACGGCTAGGAGCTTTGGTGCGCGCGGCAGGTGCAAGAAAGCGTACACACTGACTAAAGTACAAAAGTACAAAGTACAAAAGTACACACCAAAGTATGGTGGACCGGGACTGTGCCCAAAGTTACTGAACATATCTTCAGCAAATTTTTCTACAGATATGCGCGTCAGAGTACGTGAACTTTAAGGAAAGATTAAAGAAGACCGAACTCTAAGTATAATGACTGTCTCGCTCATTCACGCAAAATTTACATTAGCGCTCGCGTATCTTCACATCTTGGACATGTCAGTCTTTCGGCGAACAAGCGAGTCAAGCAGCACGCGTCACCGGCGCCGTTCGGGGCGGCCGGACGTGTGGTTGCGAGCTGCAGCACTTTTTTTCTTTTTCGGCGCCTCAGTTCCGGCCTCGTCAGCTCGACGGGGAAGAGGCGGCACGTATACACCCAGCGCAAACGGTGACAAGTGTGTCTTCCTGACGGGGTGTTGTTCTTCGCCCTCCCGCGCCGGCAGCGCTGCTGCACCGTTATTTATGGCCGGTTTTGGCGGCCGGCAGGGCGGCTGTAAACCGGGAGGTCGCGGCCGCCGACGCGAGGATTGTCGAGCCACCGCTGCCGTCTGTCGATGCCGCAGGGAGCCGTTGTCGCTGCAGGTTGCGCTGTGGTCGTTGTCTTGCTTTTTTTGCACCGAGGTTGCACCGTTTTAACGAAATACGTGCGGCGGGAACACGCCTACCGCCAGGAGATATATTGCCGCTGTGCGGACCAGTAGCTGCAGGAAGAGACCACACAGGGTTGTGTACGCTTGAATGCGCTTACGGGGCACGGTTGCGAAACCCTTCTTATGTTGTCGCGATTAGCTTCGCGCCATGCAGTTAGTACAAATATAGTTCATTTAACTGCCCAGCTGCTATCGCGTCTAATTTTTTATAGTACAGAACCTGACGCTTGCAATGCACGTGTGAAGTCCCAGCGAGCAATTAAGTTATTTCGCCGACCTTCCTCGGCGCCTTCATACTCTCGATCCCTGCATGCACTGGGGACTTCGTGACAGACGCATCGGAAGTGCTCGGTATACGCGGAGGGCACTGCGAGGTGAAAGTGCATTTCACCCGACACTTCTCCTGCCAGAGTTTCCGCAGAGGCTATTAGCTGCAGGAAGAGCGCGAGGAGAGTAAGTGGGAGGAGGCTTCAAATCGCCGCATGAAGCCTGGCACACTTCGTCCCCCATAGTTTCTCATGCGTATCTCGTTTTGCAGCGTTGCGTACGTGCGTACATGTTAAACTTCAGCTTGTACGACGCAAAGATATAGGAGTGGGTACGATCATAGTCCGGCTACTAGAAGACGCCGCTATCTATTTCTCAGACATCGACAAACTGCAACACTGTACTCTGTTCCCGGTCTGTAAAGGCCGGGAACGGAGTGCAGCGGTCATGGAGCGCATTTGATTTGTTTTCATAGAACTGCCGTGGTACTATATAGCAGTGATCGTTCCTCAGTCGTAAGTTCATCGGTTGCGACGCTGCCTGCGAGCAAACTATGTGCAGCTTCGAACATTGCTGTTCTAGTAGTGTACACAACTTTTGACTTATGCAACACGCTCTCTTTCAAATCTGCAGCCATCACTCGATCGAGATGCTAAAAGGCTACTATTTGAACAACTCATCTGTGAACTGAGCTGTTCTTAAAAGCCCATATTTCCCTGAAGATGTTCTCGCTCCTATGCTAGAGTGGAGGGGGTGAAGAAACGTTGGCTTGTTTCATAATTGGGGGGAATTCGACAAAGCGCCTGTTCCTATAGTCTCCAAATACAATCTTCAATTACCTCTGGTGTGCGAACATTACTTGATGTTTATTGCCGATGAGAACGCGTCTTCGAGACACGTTCTCATCGGTGCAGTTTTCTGACAACCTGGTATCGTGCGCATAACTCCCAGAGCACGTACGCACTTTGAGGCTGCAAAGAATTGATTGTCTTTAGAAATGTTTATTTGGAGAAGATGGCCGAAGGCCTGTTGGGGGAAAATGGGATAAAGGGGAAGGCCGCGAAGAGGAAGGACACTCGGAGTCCGTTTTCACACTCACCTGATAAGAGCATGCTGCTTACTCGTTGTCAGCGTTTCATCATCATCATCATCATCATCATCATCATCATTATTATTATTATTATTATTATTATTATTATTATTATTATTATTATTATTATTATTATTATTATTATTATTAAATTTTGATTCCTACAACAGGCATCTGGATATCACGACGAGCTTTAAAGAACGTCAGCCGATAGATGGCTCCACGCTTTCCCCTTTGCAGGGATGCTGCTCGTCATTTCGCGCCGTTACAATGGAGCCCGTATATACCTGTTGGTCAGCACTGTACAATCTTCGTAATGATAGCAAGCTTTGCGAGCCGGCAATGGACGAAACGACGACCTGCCTGTCTCCCACGCACTTAGCCTCATTCGCAAGAACCGTACGCGTGCAAAGCTGTAGACGCAGCAGCATCATGCGCGGCCTCCCGCACTTGCTGCACGCTGGCTTCCCTACTGTAAAGGTGTTAAAAATAATAAATATATAAGAGAATTTCTTTTTAGAAATATTTATCTTCATGCCCCTGCGGCGCTGTTATTTAACTCCTGTATAGCGTCATGGCCTTCTGGCGCAAAAAGTCTGGAGCGTTCTTTATTTTTTTTTTATGTTTATTTATCTTTATTTTTTTATATTTTTTTCTACGCGTGCCAACGCAAGGCCGAGAAAGGTGGCGCTCGGAAGTTGGCTTCTCGTGCCGACCGATGAGGCGGCTAACAACGGCTGCAGCCCAGCGATCCCCTCGCCCTCCTCCCCCTGGCTCCTATATCGAACCCCGAATTTATTGCATCGACAGCTGGAGAAGCTCAGGCGGGCACAGCGCGCGCGCCTTCATCGACTCGATCCCTGAGCGCTCGGTCAACGCTGCCTGCGCTTGCGTCGCACGCCTCACTGTCTTCTTTTTTTTTTTTTTCTACGTGATTTTTTTTAGGTTCTTTCATTTGTTTGTTGCCAGGCCTCCTGTCGCTCCATTTTCTCCTCCTCTCTCCTCCGCCCCGTTTCGCTAAAGCGCCGTGTAGTATTCTGTAATAGCAGTTTTTTTTTTTTATGATTGCCACCTTCTCTCTCTCTCTCTCTTATTGTTACGCACCCGATCGAGGCTCGTCAACGGCGTCCATTGATGTCCGAACTGCAGGATCTCGTAAAGCAGACTAATGATAAGATATATGGGGCTTGGCAGGTCCTTGTGTCTGGCATTCTTTTTTTTTATGGTTTTGTAGTTTTCTACACCACTGAGCGGTGACGACCCAGAAGGGACTCCTTTTTCTTTTCTTTTTTTTTTTTTTTTAAAGCCAACAGTGCAGTGTACAATACAACGTCCGGCTTTTATGCCTCACAATGGCGCTCCACTTGACTCGCCCGCTGTGCCTTCACTCACGTCCCTACTCTGGACACTTGTCCTGCGCCCCCTGAATTGTGCACCATGCATTCAGAATTGGCAACGGACTGAGGAAACACTTCTGAGCGACGATTCACCCGCGTGGATAGCAGCGTTTACGTCCTGCATTTTTGAATTTCTAACCTGATTTAGTTTATTGAAGCTGCAAGAAATCTCAAGACTAAGGAGAGACTAATTACGCGAATCATCTGCCTTGTAGTCGCTTATATTACGCCTACAAGAACAAATAAATAAAGGAACCGCTGCTTGCTTCTTCAGTTTGCTCGAAAAGGATCAAGGGGATGGTGGATCCGCGGGCAGATCTAACACCGAGTAGCAAAAGCTGTTCTTTCGTTAACTGAATGCACCAGAAGCGATCGCAGAGTCGGAAACTCGTCATGTATACGCCATGCTTTGACCAGCATTTACTGCATTGCTCAATAGTCTCATTTAACCTGCGCCGGGGTAAACCGTGACCTCCGAGATCTCGCAGGCCACGGGTAAACATTCCAGAGTTACATATGACGTACTTGCTTCTTGCTTCCTCTGGTGTCCACTGCGAAGTTCCGAAAGCGCTAGTTTTCACGCAGTACAGTTAGCTATTGAATGCAACAGTAGTCTGGTTCGGAAAGCGCTGCGATACGTAGGAGACGTCTAGGACTCGAGTGCACGGTGACTGCGCGAACGAAGAACCTTAGTCAGATGAGTCTGGTTTAATTAATGATGGAAGTGGCGAAGCGTCCTGTGTGGTACCAAGCGTAAACATCCTCCCCCCTCAAGACTGACACTCGATGCCCACGTCACATGGCAGAAGAAAAAAAAAAGAAGAAAAGATTGAATCATCAAGCATACCTTTCTTTCATAAGAGGAAGCGACGTTCGCCTTCCACTCTATACTATTCGAGAATGAGATGAGCGCGTTGTGTCACTATTTCAAATCTATGAATTCGTTATAGTTCAGTGATGTTATAGTTTACGATAAAGTTAAACTATGAGTGGGAAGGGAAATTTAGAGAGAGGAAACATGCTACTCTTCATAGGGAAGCGCAACGTGGACAGAAGGGCCCTATATAGAAAGAGGAGAGCGGGAAAGAATAAAAAGAAGAAAAAAATCTAGAGAAAATTATTATTGTGGTATGGTACAAGTGAGACAAAGGTGATGGTTTTCATGTCAACAGGCTAGAGCTTGCCAATTAAGCCGATATCTTAAACTAATATGAAAAAGGAATGTTAAAACTTGCCCTTGCTTTGTAAGAGAAGGCATAGGATATATAGTATTCTTCCTTGCAAGAACGCCCGTGTACCGTGCATTGCGGACACGTTAAAGATCCTCTGGTGGTCAGCATTAATGAATCGAGCCCGCGTCTTCGTGTTCACCTGCCGGTCGGACACCATATATCAATTGGACCACCGCGGCGAGCCTTATCTTTACATCGTGGTCGGTCGAATTTCTGGCTTTCAACTGATGTCTTCAGGTTAGTCGACATATGAATCGTTTCTTCGTGCTGTCAGACTGACATGTCGCGAATCAGCCCAGATTCGCGTGAACGGAAGAAGTTTGCGCGGCTAGCGGTCAGGGGCAATTGCGGCCTGAGACGTCGACGCCGTATACCCAAGAGGCGAAAGCTTCGCTGCGCGCTTTTCTGGTGCACTTGAAATGAAAACGAATCGAAAATACCCGCTTTAACGCTGCCAAAACTGAGACGGCACCTCTATACTTGCCGATGCACGCTTGTCAGCGCGAGTTTCATTCCTTTTCTTCTTTTATTTGGCTCACTCTGTTTTACGTGCGCAGCGAATGCGATGCAGACCCGGCGGTCAAATTTACGATAATAAAGGCCACGGCCCGAGCTCTTTTCTTGTCTCTCTCTCTCTCCCTCTCCTTTCCGGGGCCCTGTTTTGCAATTTTAAGCCGTATCTCCTCAGTCGAGGAAGCCAGCGCACTCGACTGCGCCAGTCGGCACGTGTTTGCATTCAACGCGGCGCCGGCGGCTTCGTCCCCGTCCCTGCCGCGGTCTGTGCACGGCAGTGGAGCGTGCTCCCTCACCCTGCGCTCGTGCACCGACTGTACACAAGCCACTCCAAGTGGAACGCCCTGCACGGCTCTGGAAAAATTGCCGCTTATTGAAATTCTTTCTACACTTTCTTTCTTTCTTTCTTTCTTTCTTTCTTTCTTTCTTTCTTTCTTTCTTTCTTTCTTTCTTTCTTTCTTTCTTGAAGAATTCACGGTGTTTTTGCTCTGAGCCTGATGCGAGTTTCGCAGTCTTGCGCGAGAACTTTTTTTTTTTTTTAATTTGCGGGACTCCTGTCGGTTTTGCTGAGTCACGGGTATTCTGCTTCGGTACACTGGCGGTACGGCGTAATTTAAGCTGTGCCCGAACTATTTCACATTTGTTCCTTATTCCCAACGCGTGTGCTGCGTGTCTTCTACTCGTTGCCTCCTCTCTCTAAGTGTGCTCATCACGCCATCCCTCCATCCGAGGCGCTGGGACAGTCGAGTTGGACTAGGACATCCGGTAAACGTTGGAGTGGAATGCGAAGAACCGATTTTTGCAACGTTTGCGTTGTCGAAGAGCACCGAGTGATCAGCGCTAGGAGGGTGAAGAGTATAGGAAAGATGCAGTATTTAACAGACATCAGTCCCAGCGGTAAAAACAAAATTATGCGGATGCAACGTACATGCCGGAATCTGTGTGAAGCAAACCTTTCCTGAGGTGGGTAACTAAACTTTTTTACAACGAAATGAGACGCGTACAATTGCATTTAATACGTCATCCTTTGCACCGCGTAACCTCGTGCAATGTTTACGTACCGCAAATGTCACAGCATTAATGTCACGCAATGTTTACATTTATGCACTATATATACATCGTTCGCGAGCAGAATGCCAAAATGCAAATGACAGCTCGTGCGAATACACATTGTGAGACGTAGCGACGCAGTGATGTCGCATGGACGAAGGCGATGGTTGATGTTTGTCGAGGGCATATAACGGTGAGGGGAGGAGGTGCATGCAGAGAAAAGTACGTCGCGAAAGACAGTGCTAAGGTTGACTATCATCCGCCGGATTTTATTCCTGCATCAGTAGTATAATCGAAACACACGCGCACGCACGCTCCAATCGTCTCACAGAGATACAGTTGTCGTTGGCACGAGTGAAGTTTGCGTGTGATCTCAGCCTAACGGTTATAGAGCATCGGGCTGTTGAGTGGGGAGACCGATCCCGCCATCGTAAACGAAATTCTCTTATTTTCTGTGTGTGAGCTATTCGGCTATAGACAGCAGCAGCCACGGTCACTACAAGTCTGGGAGGGTTCTCAAACAAAAGCTTCGCTTTAGAAAACCACGATAATGAGAACGCTTCGAGTAGGAGCGTGTTGTTGCTTGCTTTTGCAGGGGTATATATAGCCTTGCGGGGTGGCGCCGGCATTGCGAATCCACGTTTCCACGCAACTTCAGCCGTGCTAACCGTGATGCTTCCTTTCTGAATTTTTTATATCCTTGCGTTCAGATAAGGCATTTCAAAGAGTCACAGCGAAGCCTTCAATAAGACGTGTACATGCGGATGAGCACGTATACCTTGCCGGTGCATTGCTTTGAGCAACGGACTCGATCTTGCCCGTGTATTGACGACAGGCAATGAGTAGGTGCCGTGTTTGGCGAAAAGAATCCAGCGGCAGGAGCGTATTTCTAATGATGGCGTATGCAGTGTTAGATTTCATCCCAGATCCGTTCTATATAGGTGTCGAGCTAAACCACCAATTCCTTTCTTCTTCTTTTTTTCCGCGATGATGCATCCAACCGCCTATATAGTAAGGCGCTGAATAAAAAAAACACGCAGATTCAACGCAATGTTGCTATCTAAATTACGCGAAGCTTGTTTGAGTTGGTGAGGTATAGCTACAGCATAAAAGATGACACGAGCACAGCCTCGTCGCCCGTATTATAGCTGTTTGCCTCAAGAGGACGAATGCGATGCATGGTTCTTGCCGAGGGAGGAATGTTGATGAGAAGTGCACGGGCGCAAAGAAGCCTCAACACAAATATAAATACATTTAAGATTTCATACCCCTTGAGTCACAGTGGCACATTCATTAATCGGGGTTGGCCAAGAATGGACAGTGCCGAAGTTGTCTCTTTGGGCACCTACATATAGTGGCCCAAGATATATATATATATATATATATATATATATATATATATATATATATATGTACACGTAAATACATCTCGTAAGGAAACGAAGACAAATGCTATACCCCGGGGACTGAGACTGCAAAGAAATTTTATCGCTTTAAGAGAACAGAGCCGAAGGCGACTGGGGTGCAGCCTTGGGCTAGAGTTCATCCATTCCCGGTGGTTATATACATTGGCAGCGACTCATTGCAGGTAACATCGTGTATAGCTTGAAGGCGTGACGCCGGTTTCGACGGTATCAGCAGCGACAACGGCGCTATAGTGCAGCGACCCTGGCGGCCCCACCGCCGTCGTGCGGAAGCCGCGTTGGCATAGCGAACATCCTGTCGACTGCGCCACGGCACGGCTACCGTGTGAACGATTCGTAGCACGAGCGCTCGCTGCCACCGTCAGATACGAATAAAAAAAAAAAAAAAAGGAAGGGCTTCGCACTGTGCACAGCGCGACTGACGCGTGTTCCACTTATCCGGAGTCTATAGGACGTGCTCTACTGACGAAAGATCGTGATTGTCGGCCGGAAAGATACCGATTAACCTGCACACGCGACTGAAACCCGGGGCCCAGTTTGACAGCGTACAAACAATGTTATTTACAAAGAAAAAAACGTCAACCATCGTTTTTGGCTCGTTGCACGTATACGTTCCTGTCTCGCCGAGCGTACGACATTGCAGCTAATTTAACATTGCTCATGTAATGTGTCGTGCACAAGTAGGTGTCCCCTGGGCTGTCGCCGTCGTTTTATATTAAGGATCCTTACAACATGAGGTGGGTGTGCGGATTTAATTTACAGTGAGCAGAAGCTCGACGCTGAAATTAACACGTTATTTCAAAACGGCGACATAATTTTTAAAGTACAACACAGTCACTTTGTGACGTCTTAGATTTTGACGAAATCTGACCCAGGGTGTAGCTACTAACGGTTTCTTAAGAAGAAAAAGTGTATATTTCTAAAATAAACAAGTTCCCACCTCGCTATTCTTGTGAGTCTTTATCGAACAGAAAAAAAAAAAGACGTTCTTGTAGTATAATACATTGCTAAACTCGTGATGTCTCCAAGGTGATGTTCTTGAACCACGGTTCGTGAGGGAAATTCAAACACAGTACAGATACTTGGCTTTCAAGTTGTCCGTGCGCCATTTTTTTTTTTTTTCGATAGCCAAGCGCAGAGAGCCTTCCGAAAGAATAACCCATCGGTTTGGCCTGATGCAGTGTCTTCCAGCGTACCGCTAGAAGTCGATTTTCTTATTAAACATATTTAATCTGCCCCGCGAATTGCTAAAACAATGCGTAAGATGTCAATTTTTAGTCGATCGCGAGAGTTTTCAGCTTTTCCACGTTGTGCAGATCAAGGTGACAAGACAAAGGCATGTGGCTATTCGACTGACTTGCCCTTCATTCTGAGTCAATTACTTTGAGTTCTTGGCTAAAACATTAGTGGCAGGGCGGTTTGCAGAACGACGTGGGCGCTACAGCAATGATCTCTCGCTCTTACGGTCGTCGCCGATGGTGCTCATGGCACGCAGCGCGCCCGTCTGCCAAGTGACTACACGATACAGCTACGACAACGGACACGGACGGAATGTGTCAGAAGTTCAAAGGCCAATCCGCCCGTGGCCGTTGTCGTAGCTGTATCGTGTAGTCAAACAGTAGTGGCTCTTCAAAGCTTTATAAGTTATAAGCAAAATAGAACGGATTCAATTGTTTGCTTTAGCACTTGCGTAACATTCAGAGCAATGGCCGTGCTACAGGAGGCACTGCTTTTGACTGGCTTTTTAACTTTTGGCACAGACGGTAAACCGCACGAGGTAATGTCACGCGTCTCAATGATGAGCCGCATTTTCCTTTGTGTGCTCATTATACGCATGCGTGTGAAAAACAGTTCCCCTCATTTGTCGTCCCCAGTTGTCAGAGTCTTGGCAGCTCTTCACCAGTGGATTGGCGAGACGTCAACTTCCCTCCCGAAGCGTCGAATCTCCCATTGTTGTCCCCGCTTGCAGCGAAGAACCGCCCGAGACCTGCGCAAAAAGAGCTAACAATGACAAGGCTGCGGTCAGACGCATACTTTTCTCATTAAATGCAAAACAAGATTCTGCAACTGAAATCACACAACTGTGCATACGACGGGGTGTACGCTGGCGGTTCGCAGGCATATATGTGAGACCTTGACGGAAACAAGCAATAAACGGCGTTTTGTTTGAAGAAGCCGCGAAGGAGAAACGGAAGTGTGCGTGACGTATCAAAGCGAACAGTCTACACGGGTCGTACGTGCACTTTAATGGCCGCATTGAAGTTATTGCCACTATGCTAATCTATCTCAATGCCACTGCTATCTTAAGCTATCTTAATGGTACTGACTGCGACTGTTATCATCGAGAACGAGCCTCAAAATCAAGAACGTAAGGACAGACAGACTGAGTATGCACAATCAGACTGATTTCTCGCAGATTTCTCGCAGATATCTTGCTGGGATCTCACGGTTCACAAACATCCTGCAACGAGCGTTATAAGTACGCGTATTACCTCGCTTTGGTCAACACTGCTAGTGTAGAATAACGCACTCCAGTGTGTCACGTACTCTGTGAACGCTACATGAGAGTGGACTCTATTGACTTTTATCAGCACGATGCGATGTACTGCGATCGATGAAAAAAAAATTAAGTTAAACCACGAATAAAAAAGGCTAAATCAAAATAGACTGCGAGTGAAAGGTGAACACGCTGCCGAGAACCCGGAGCCTTCGCGCACACAAAGGACACGTGGCTCACTCAGCCAGCCCAGCTCCGAAGCGCCGGTGGGAAAGCGGACAGACGGAGTTCTCGTCCCGGAGGCGTGGTAACTGCCGCTGCCTGCGCCGCGGAATTACGGGAGCCGTGTCTTCCGATAAACGGCCTGTTTGCCTTTCTTCTTTATCTGTGCCCCCATTCCATCCCCTCCCTCCCGATATTTCTTTATTTTTTCTCGTTCCACCTTCGCTCGCGTACCGGTGTCTGTTTGTTTACGGGCGGAAACGCAAAAAAAAAAAAAAAAGAGAGAAGCGTTCCTCTGTCAGAACGGCCCATTGTTTCAGACGGCCTCCTCCCTCCCCCTCCCTTCCTTCTTTTCCTTTCTGCCGTATGCAGCTTCTCTGAATGCAACGCGTAGCTGTAGTGTTATGCTCGCGCCCGGCCTGGGGGAAGCGAGTCTTCTGCGTGCGCCTTGCTAATTTGGTCGTCTCGTGCACGCCGCGATGTCTTTGCCTGAAGACTCTTCGTTCGATATCACTCCCCTTTAGCTTTTCTCTCTCTTTCTCCTTCTGCTCTTGTTCCAACAGCGTCCTTCCACGGAACCGCCCCGTCCTTGTTTGCGCGCCCGCTTCGGATCCATAGATTTCGTTAGCTCCTTGGACGCGCGGAGCTAAATTCGATTTGCACCCTCTCCTGTGCGTGCGCGAGTGCGTGTGTGTGCGAGTTGTTCCGTGAGCGCGGTGCGCGCAACGCCGGCGTCCGCGATATAGACGAGCTCGGCGCTCTCGCTTTTGCGCTCCTCCTCCGCGGCGTGTGTACAGGACCTAAAGGGGTCGGGGGTCGAAGAAGCAGGGCTCGTTTGGCCCGCCGCTGAATCGAATGAGCGGCGGGGTGTCGTATAATGGGGAGCCCCTTTCGCACCCGCCCGGCCGCGCGGCGCAAGCGCACAGGTGGCTCGATGGTCGTGTGTGTGTGTGTATATATATATACGAATGGGAGACTGGCTTGCACACGTTGCGTCATGGTGTACAGGAAACAGAAAAGAAGAGCGAAACTGCCTACAGAGTTTGAATCGTTACTGGAGCCGCATTTCACCATCTGCGAACTTGTACGCACTGCACGTTGGCGCTGATTCCACAAAGCCGCGCTTTTTTTTTTGTCTCCGCGGAAGCTTCCCATTCCGAAAGGTGGGAGAGTGAGTGAAACTTTGTTAAAGATTTTTTTTTTGCCTACTTTCCCGAGTTTGGTGACTTGATGGTCGGTTGCTATCTCGGCGGATATATCTGTGGATATATATACACACGTTATACGTGCGCCGGATCAAACTACCAGCGAACTGGCTTGTAATAAGCCATGTATGGACAGACCAAGTATGCACACCTCTGTTCTGCGTGACACAGAAAGTAACATCCTACATAAAATTTGAACGTATACTGTCGGCTTACAGGCATACCGATCCGTTAATTAAAAGAATGGCGAATAATATTTAACGGGTTCTTTGATTTACTTCATTTTCTTTGATCTGGCCATTCGGTATGTGCCACTGGGGGCGTGCCCGTTCTTGGTAAATCTTAAAAAAGTACAGGTACAGGTACAAGTACAAGTACAGGTAAAAAAAGTACAGAATGCCTTACTATTTCTTGATACGCGTCGTATTAAAAATACTTAAATTAGGGTGTTCCACATGCAAGAACCACTATCTGATTATGAGGCACCCCGTAGTGGGGGACTCCGGAATAATTTGGACCACCTTGGGTTCTTTAACGTGCACCTAAATCTAAGTACCACGGGTGTTCTCGCATTTCGCCCCCGTCGAAATGCGGGCGCCGTGGGTGTCGTATTTTTCCATGCATACACCTGTCATCGCGATTATTTCATTCGCAAACACGCGTCACCTTCGTCCTTGTGACAATTCGACCTATGTACAGTGCCGTCGACTGTTGTGTAGGGCGCGCCAAGGCCGGCTTCGCTCTGCGGGACGACACCTGGCGACGATCGACGGGTCCGAGACAGCGTGCACAGAAACATGCGCGGCCTAATAAGAGCGTGCAAACTTGCGCGTGTTGCATTTAACCAGAGGAGATGTTCGTAAGTGCCTCTGTTATCTCGGAACAGTCTGTGAGCGCGCTTCATTCGTTGCGAAAGGACCGGCGCGCGTTATCAGCCAGCCCATACGCTTCATCCTATGACATTTGCCGTGCCACAAGCGCCCTCAGACCGAGGGCAAATTAGGGTAAACAAAGGCGCCTTTCAACAAGCAGTTCTGCATCTCTCTTAGGTCGCACATGCTCCTGAGCACGCTGTCTCGGATCCAGCAACTGTCGTCAGGTGTCGTCCTGCAGAGCAAAACCGGTCGCTCGCGCGCTCTACACAACCGTGGACGGCGCTGTACGTCTCATATTGTGCATCCGCCTGATTCGGAGTTTGTATTTCGGCTTAACCTGTGAGCCATGTAGTGCACGAAGATAAAAAATTGCATGGTAATAAGGTTGTGACCTTTGGGGCGAATAAACATAAGCATTCCATAACATTACACGTTGCACAGCTTGAAAGTCAACAAAATTGTACGGATCGCCGTTAGTTGTAAAGCATTTGATTTGCCGCTTCACTAAAGCTTCACTTCACACAGATCCCATCATGCGCGTTGGATCTGCATTTTTTTTTACCCCAAGAGCCGTTATTCCAAGTTATCGCTATCTGAAAAGTGCAGTACCGCTGTGCGCCCCACACGTGATGCGGATCTGAGCCTTGTCGACCCCCTTTAGAAGCGTCGCTTATACGCACGCGCAGTTCTTCTAGAATACGCATACGGCACGCACCATTAAGTGGGAGAATCGAATAAAATACTCTTTTTCATTGCACCATTGAGCTGAACTATCGCGTTCTCGTACTCATCTTGAATAAAATTTAAAAAGAAAAAGTAATTCCGATGGATTATGTTTTCGTTCGAGTGTAAAACAACGATCGTGGCGTCGTTGACGTGCACGGTTAAATAACAAACGATGCTATATCCACAACTTCCACTGCCGCTTGTATAGTGAACTGCTCAGAGGTGGTTGTTCCTATTTTCTGGACGACCGGCACAGGCGGCCGAGTTGGAAGCGCGATGCCGTAAGGCCCTTCGGTGCGCGGCTTCCCAGAATGGAGGAGCGAGAGGAAAGGGCGCATGCGCGGTGGCTCTGCTGGACTTGCCGGACAAAGAGGCGCCTGAAAGCGAGCGAGCGCTGAGCCGCATGCAGGCCCGCCCTCCGTGGCCAGCGCAGCGCGGATGAATAGAGCGGCCCTGGGCGAAGCCATACAGAAAAGCCCGCGTGGCCCAGTCTTTCTTTTGAATGCACTCATCGCGGGGAGGGTTGGGCTACGTTCTGGCCCTAAGCCTGCACGATGCGACGCCCGGGAGCCGCTTTAATGCCCAGATGAAGACGCAAGCGAGCGCTCGATATCGATTCCAGACTGAGCGGTCAGTTTGTCTCGCCGTAGACGCGTGGGGCTTTCCGCCTCTTCTTTTCTTCTTCTGTTTTAATGCAGTGCAGCCATGCAAAGCGGATCGGAGATTCAAGCGTGTGCCTTCGCTTTTTGTCTACGCTTCTAGCTTGTTTTTGTGCCGTTTATAGATGATATCTTCTCGCCAGGACAAACAGCGGGATTCTGTGCGTCGATATTGCCGCTGAACGAAATTTCGATTTCTTGCAGAATGCGAGCTAGTGAGACGAACGAACGTGAAACGAACAGACCGAGAAACTCGGACTGCTCGTCACTGCAGCCTCGCCGCTCACACGAAAATGTGGCTTTTACAACGGCACGAGCAGCTCTAATATTGTACACGCGTATATGCAACAGCATCAGAGGAGGATTTTGCATAACGTTACTGCGCCACTGCATCGCTACCTGTCAGATGGCAAATACTTCCGTGCTATACAGTTGACCGCGTTGCGCATGTCGGGGTGGCGATGTTGAGACGCGGTGCTGTCACGCTCACACATGTATGGAAACAAGTTTTGGCCGATCTCGTGCATTAACAACTTTCCGGTGGCGGCCCTGCCATATCAAATCAGTAATAATGGTTAGGAAAGAGTGAGCTAGTTTGTTTTGGATAGTTCTCGCTAGTTCTCGCCTGCTAATCTACAGGAAAGGGGGCAAAACAAAGAGATGAAACATGTGGATGATGAACATAGGGGGAAAAAGGATGCTTTTATACTGTGATCATTCACATAACACATTGGCGACTCTAGAGACTAGTAGAGTGTTCTGTAAACAGTCTATACAACAGCACTCTTAGTTGTCTTTTCTTGGTAGCGCCAAGGACGAGACCGCTGTAAGTAATTGGGATTGTTTTTTCACGCGTCCGAGACGAATGGAGAACACGTTTGGTGATTCCGGCGGCATTTTACCGCAGTGTGAACAGGTCTCGCCGAAACTTCCGAAATAATCTCATATTTTTTTTTCTTTGGTCAAAATAAAAACTTATTCTCGTCGCGAACTTTTCACCGCGAGCGTTCTCCTTAAAAGTCGACGGAAAATTTTCGTTTCTGCCATTAAAGAGAAAGCAACGAGAAGCTTCAGGCCAGCGGTGCAGGAAAACAACGCCTTCTAATCGGTAGGGCAGCCATGCAGGCAGTTGCCATGGTCGGCGAGCAACCTCTTCCTCCTCCTCCTCCTCTTCGAAAGCAGAGGGGGCACGAGTGCTGTTCCAGAAGAGCGCCGACGCTTCCGGAGTCCATCGTCGCGGAGTGTGTGCAGTACTTCGAGGGACGGAATCATCGCACGGGGCTGGAGAAGAGGCTCTCGCTTAGATTAGATGCGGGCGACACAGAAAGAACGGCGGGGACGTCGGTGATCGACCAAGTGTGCGATTCTGTGCACTCGAGTGCAGGCTTCAATACCAGCTGCGACCTCCTCGGGCGAGGAAGGAGGACGCACGTTTTCCCCGCATTCCTCGAGTCGGACAGCGATCCGCGCGCGCTGCGCGCTGTTGACCATCCGCGAAGCTTCCCCTCCCCATCCCCCCGCTCTCCCCTCCCCCCTTCCCGCTGTACGTGGCGTCAGCCAAGCGGTCCCAGCTCCGCGCTTGCCTGCGTTCTCGAGCGACCTCGGGCCGTACAGCAAGCGTCTCGGTTCGCTCGCTCCCTTGAAGACTTGAGCCACGAGCCGATGTAAGGGAGCACCGAAGGCCTAAAATTTTCCTTAAGATGTTACTTTCCGCTCTTGTTCCTGTTCGTCGTAGTCACCAGCAGCTAGCATCATCACCTCCACTATCTTCTAGCTGCAAGTTCACCGACCATCACTTTATTTGCTCCTCTTCTTCACCACCGGACCTTCCGTGTGTCTGGGTGCTATACGACTTTGCCTCATTTGTCTTCTGATGCAGCAGACGCCCGCATCTGTTCCATGATCTCCCTGCTGCCTCTTGGTCGTTCTGCTGCGGTGGCACTTGACTCGCGCGCTTCTATTCTTAACGTCAAAGGCACGGGCGTCGGCCGCCGCCTCTAATGGCGTCTTTTCCGAGAAACCTCTGAAGGCTCTTCCTTGAAACCAGCTAGCGACAACAGGAAACCGCTCTGGTGTTCTATAGCTATTGCATGGGAGCGGTAAGTAAAGAGAGAGAAAAGATTTACAAAGATGATCACCGATATCTAACATATGTACGCGCCTATAGCTGTCAATGCTGCCTATACTTCATAAGTATAGTTCAGGGGCGTAGTTTGCAACGGTTATTTTCCATCGATTATAGTCTTTCCTAATCGTCCTTTCCGCCGAATGGCCGAGTCCACAGCATGTCAAGATATGTTTACTTTTCTTCATCAAAAGGAAGGAACAGCCGCATATATAAGCTGCTACATACAGCTGCTTGACGGGGGCGGCTTCCCCCAAGGATTGGCAGCAGTGTTCAGCAATATACATTTTAACATTAGCTACAACAACAACATCAGCTTACTTTCGGATGAGCACACAACAAGAAAAAAACAACGAAGATATACGCAGTGGTAACGGGTAACAGTTTGCGCACGGTTTCGTGCGACGCAGCGACGAAGGCCAAAAAAAAGGGCAGAAGATCAGAGGAGCGGTTTCCAATGATACGATATCAGTACCGCATTTACAGGAAAATCCAAACAATGTTTTACTAGAGAGTCAATCCCTCCATTCTTCTTTCCTCTGCTTATGTGAAACACGGTTATTTGAATTCGTCAACAAGGGAAAGCTGTAGCCTATACAGCCTCGACGTGGTGGCTTGTTTTCGCACTGACGAAGTTCCCTTGTCGAAGCGTTGGCCCAATGTGTACCAATGCGACTTATAACGAGAATAAATTGGCGAGTCAATGAATGATTCTTTTATTGAACGCAGAGACAAAACGTGGTATTTATTAAATTGGGGGAGTATAACACTTTGGCCCAAACTTTGGGAGGAAATAGAGAGAAGTGATAAGGGAAGGCAAGGATGTTAGCCAAGCTGAGTCCTCTTGGCATACGATAAATTACAGCGCCGAAGCAATCGGCACATACGGGGTGATCATAATTATGTTTTCCGGAATCTTTAAATAGCGCCTGTAACTTATAACATAGTTCTAGTACTTGAGCTGGACTATTCAAAGAGGCGGGCATTACATTCACGAGAAATCAAAACACATATACAACTAATCAGAAAAGATTCAATAATTAACTCAATTAATTACTCTACAATACATATTGCAATTTACGAATTGTAGCCAGTGAGGTTGCGAGGATTATATCCACTTGAAATGAATTACCAGAGTGTCACCAGTTTAGAGATATGTGCCATCAAACTCGCCGTAAAAAATGCACTGATGTTCCACTTACGTTTCTTTAACAAAACGCTCTTATACACTGAAGCACAAAAGTAACTAGAACGCCCATGTATTTCATCCCACACTTTGGGAGATAATATCTCGAAACGGGTGTCATCCTGGAGATTCAAGTGGATACGCTTTGCAAACTCACCGGCTACCATTCGTAAATTGCAATATGTGCCCTAAAGTAATTAATTAAGAAGTTAATTAGTTAAACTTTGGTAGTTAGTTGAATACGCGTCTCGAATTCTCGTGCTAGTAATGTCCGTCTTTTCGAATAATCTAGTTCAAGGACAAGAATTGTGCTATCTGCCACAGACGATTTTAAAAAAATCCGGGTACCTTAAAAATGATCACGTCGTATCATCTATATAGGTACAGGTTAAGCATCAAACTTTAAAAAATCAGTCTAAAGATAATATAAACAATTTCTGCATGGTATTCCATTTACGAAACACAGTTCCAAGTTACACTACACGACAAGGGAAGGCTGGGTTGTACCTCTTGTGGAATTTAGGGCGCAAATTTATGTCCTAAACGTATCACACCCGATGAAAGCCGAACGCTATAGGCCTGGGTACGCTTGTACCCATTTGAACCAGTGAGTGCCGGGTGGGGTACATAATCGAACCCACAACCTCCCGCAACCGAGGCGGGCGCTCTACAACTATATAGGCCACGGCTGCGGCCGCATTTCGACGGGGACTAAATGCAAAAACTCCGGTGTGCCGTGCATTGGGGGCACGTTAAAGATCCTCAGGTGGTCGAAATTAATCCGGAGTTCCCCAGGGTGGCTTGCCTCATAATCAGATCGTGGTTTTTGGCACTTAAAACCCCAGAATTTAGTTTTAGTTGGTTGTGCCGGCCGTTCGTTTGAAATCTAGGTAAACAGCGACCTTGTTACAGTCGGGCTCCTCTTTTAAATGGCTGTGAGCGTGGCGATCTTGACTTATGCACTCGTACTTAGAGATAACTGCGCATTGCCCATATGTATAAATAATGTAACTCCCCTATTCACGTATTTCTTTAGCAAGTTTACTAAGCTGTAAGTACATTGTCTGCTTCTGTCTATTAATATTCATCAATGCTCTTATGATTAATGCCGCGACTGCGTGTTTGAATTCTCTGAGATAGTGGCGTAATATGTTGTATAGGAATTTCTCTTACAAATATTGTTTTTTTGTATCCATCGTACTGAAGTGCCTTGTCAAGCTGTGTAGTGTAAGCAGACTTTTTTCACAGACCCCTCTGTCTGTATTTTGTATACACGGAAAATAAAGATTTATGATTGATGGTAAATGAGTTCAAGAAAGGAGAAAATTTCACGCACACGCATCGCGTTCATGGTTCAGTTGGTTACAACCGGCCGTTAAACTTTGGGAGAAGGTTTGGTAGTGTAATAAGTAAAGGTTTGGAGCAGTTGCAGTTATCCGGTGAGACTAGCTTTTATAGCGAAGTCCCACAATGCTCGGAAGACACGGCTGTCGTCGGGATAGGGTGCAGTGCCCTCTTTAAGGGCCACTTTAAATAAAGCAATTCGCCAGCGGTCCTGCTTTTTTCTATTATAGTCTGTTGTGCAAGATACGTGGCAAGATAAAAGAGAAAACTGGTGCATCGTGCTAGTGTAGAATTAGTTATTGCTTGCGTCCGTATGTGGCGCACGTATATAGAAAAATTGAAGGTACTTCGTCACTTTGTCGTTTAGTGCTTATCAGTTAATCGCCGAACATCAACGAATATGTTCGATGCTAAGACAATTGTACGCCTGTAAATCACAAGCACTTGTTATTGAATGAGTTAGTGACTGAGAAAGAGAGTTAATTATTTGAGAAAAAGCAGAGAGGTAAAAGAGGTAAAAGTCCTCTAGCCTGCTACTCTCCTCACTTGTTTCTGGATTTCACTGGATTTTGCTTAAATGGGCGACTATAGATAGCGATACGCATACAACGATGCACATGTGTACGGAATATGCGCAACTGTTACCAAGGGTGAGTGCAAGTTCACGCAGCCGCTTTCGCTACAGCAGTAGTAGCTTTGGGATCCCTTCTAGCGTTTTTTTTTTTAATATCAAACATGAGGTAGAGAGGGAGGACAGGAACGACTTTAAGAGTCATAGGTTTGCCGGAGTCATTAGCAGGAGTTACGTTTGTCACCTTGTGATTTAATTTTGTAGCGCGACACCCCAATGTCACGGAACTCCCGGCTACGCTCACATCACCGGAGAGAAGAAGATCGAGGACCAAATTTCGCTTAAAATTGGGGCCAGCTACCGAATTGCACGCACAATAAACTACGCCCGCCCGCGTCACTAGTTACTCGAAACGAGCTCGATCGTTCGGCCGAGCGGCGCCGTTCCCGATATCTATAGCTCCCGGAGAGCCAATCAGTCCGAGCTCAACCAGGCAGAACTGCCGGAGGACGCGAGGGCAGTTTTGGGAAAAGTCGGTTCCGCGACGGTCGCTGTCCGGCGGCAGTTACTATATCCCCCGCGCGCGGGGAAAACGGTCGAGTTTGAGCCAGTTTACGCCATTTTAAGAGGGAGCGTCGAGGGGAAAAAATAATAAAGAACAGGAGAAGAAATCTGCAGTGAAGCCCACTACAGTGAGCGCTATAGTTTTCCCAAAACCGTGGGATGGGTGCTTGAAATCGAGCAGCGCCTCTTCGCTTTTATGGCCCGGTGTTTATATAGATCTCCACTCTCGGACAGGCCTGTATAGGCCGGCGTCGTCGGGACACTGTGGACGCCGACAGAGATAAGTAAAAGACGGGACGAAAATGAACCAACGGACGACAAAAAAGAAGTGCGGATTAAAAAAGAGATCTGCTTGTGTCGCTGTTTTAGATATATATATATATCTATGTGTATATACATGGGCAGCTTTCAAGTAGTACTGCCTTGAGCCACATGTTCTCTTCGCGGTGTCTTTGTTCTTTTGTCGTTTCAAGCAGAAGTGGCTCGAGTTGCGCAAAAAGCACTTCATGGCTCTGAAGTACAGACGCTCCCCGTCATATAGTAACGCCTCCCCCCCCTTTCCCCCCCTCTTCTCCATCTCCACTTTTCGCAGCCTCTTCGATAGCCGCCACGTTTTCTTGAGAAGCGCGAAACTGCTGCAGTGTGGGCACTGGATATGAGAAGGGTCCTTCCTCTGTCTAGGTCTGTTGATTAAAATGAAAAGAAAATGAAAATTCTCTGAAAGCGGGCAGGCCCCCTGAGAAAGTGCATTTTCTGCTCGGTTTCGTTTCGTGAAAGGAAGAAAGTGAACGAACATTTGGTGTGGTCACTAATGCCGTTGAGTGTCCTGCTTCTATGGCCGAGCTTATACTACTTGAAAGCTGTGATTCACCAGTATATACGTGAAATGCGCCAGATCCAGTCTACGTGCACAAGTGTACGAGTAGAGGAAAAGAAATAGTGTGGCGGAACTTAAGAGAATCGCTAGAAGCTCTGAGGCACTCAGCTCTTCAGCCCCAAGGGTCTACGCATTTGTCCTCCTGTCCCCCATTGAGCAGATTATAGAAACCCTTCCGGGGCGTGTGAGCGCAAGCCAGCAACTTTCTTCATCAAATTTGCTGAGAAAGGCGCCTGTGGGCATTAAATCAGGAGTCTTACGCAGCCGTTTCCAAAGCTTGAGATTCTGGCAACCGCAGCTACATACATCCATATGTTACGAGTGTCAGTACAATCACGTATACGCGACGATTTCGGAACCTATATTTTTTCCTTATTTTCTCCCCGGGGTAAAGGTATTCGCCGCCACAAAACCTTGAAAACATAGCTTGGCGTCGTTTCGCAGTTTGCAGACCGTTTTTCAAACACGCACTCCGCGACCCCCCCTCCGTTACTGCGCGAGCGGTTGGCGTAAAGGAAGAAGCCAAACCCGCGCACTCGCTGTGTGTATGCGCTATGGCGCAACGCGCGCTGGCGGGCCCTCAAGTGCGTCCTAAGCAGTCGACGCCCTTTTCCTCCCTCGAAGGAGCCACAGGCTCGAGTGTTTGCTGCAGGCAACGCACACGCTTCGGCGGGCGCATTCTTCGAGGTCCTACGCCGTGACTCAAACGCGTACGCGCACACATGCGTGGCCTCGTCCGTTCTGTAGCTCTCCCCGTTGTCCCATCTGGAGGAGGCGCGTCCAGGAGTCACGCCGACACGTCCGTTCAACGCCGTCCTCTCGCGAGTTCTTGCACCTCCCGCCCTGAATCAATGCCCGCACGCACCCGACGCCGTCGTACACACTCCACAACGCAGGCGCAGGTTTTTTTTTTTTCTCTCTACGTCCACGAACCCAGCCGCGCCCTCTGAGCACACACACACGCACCACGAGAGATCACTTTTGAGAGGCCACCGCGCCTTGACGCGAGTAGGGAGACCCGGGTCTTGTTCGACCCCGTTCGCCACTGTCTTGTTCTCGGGAGACGTCTATTGTGCGGGCAGCGTCCGTGGTTGTGTTCGGAGGCGCCCTTAAATCAGGCGTCTAATCCTCGTCGTCCCTGGCCGCCTCGCTCGTAGCTGGCTGTAAGAGGATCACACTGGCTCGCCGCTTCAGAGGCGCCCCGCGCTGTTGGGCAACTCCCGGACGCCCGTAACTTAGACTCCGGTTCACTTATTGCTGTCGGCGGTCGGCGCGCGGGAATCGCTGGGTTGCCGCGTGCGCATGCCGCTGTCGCCACAAAGACGTCTCGTGCGAGCACCACGTGGGCTGCTCTCCCACCTGTCTTCTTTCTTTCGCCCACCTCCATCCTCAAACCCCTTCCTTTGTTCTCTCTCTCTTTTTTTTTTACAGCAACAAGTGCGTGTGCTTGTGAGTCTGTGCATGAGCCCGCGTCTTCGTTTCAAAAGGCCGGCCGCTTATTCGCGTGAAAGGTCTACGAGAGTCACCCGCGTTGGGGCTGTCGTCGCCGATCTGAGTGCCTGATCGAGGGTCCCGAGCGAGCTACGAAAGGAGGCAGCCAGAATATAATTTACGTGATCCGGCTCGCTTTATTCCGCCCCGTGTTGTTTTTTAGTGCTATGCGGGAAGAGAGGTGAGTAGCAGTAAATTACCGTGAGAATGGGTTTAGCCTGTGGTGGTATGCACACATACCGCGAAGACATTGTGTGCCTCTTGCTATCCTAAGCTTCGTAGCGTTTCTCTAAATAAGAGGCTCATATTAATGCGGCCGTAATTTTCTCTCAGTAATTTACGTGAAAGGCGAACACCTGGAAGGGGCTGTTTTCTCTCATCTGGATCTTATAGTGCACTATAAGAGCAAGATAGAAAACAGGCATGTCCGCTACAGAAAAAGAAATTAATAAAGAAAATCGGTTTCTTCACTCAGCTTCGTCAAAAGTTATGCTGTATATAGACGCCTCATCATGACGGAGTTATGCTGTATATAGACGCCTCCCTGCTCTCGACAAAAATATGTGTGTCATTTCCTGCGACTGGAAATTCAACGCAGCACAGACGGACACGAAACGAAGCATACGGAACTTATATCACGAGTGCTCGTGACACTGCAGTCACTGGTGACGTTGACGTGGAAAGGCGTCACGATTTGGCCAAAGCATCTGCAGTACCGCAAACGATTTTTCGCAAACTGTGCAGGCCTCCAATGGCCGTGCAGAGATAAGGAAGTGATGCAGCTCTCAGTGCGACGGGACGCCCTCGCGGACAAGGCAAGCTGACAAGAGCGGTTGCGAAACCACCGCCTTCTATATATATAGCCGTTCGCTTCGCTGTATTAACGGGTAGGAGAGGTCTTAAGAAGCGTTGTGTACGAAACCACGGGTCTCTGCGGTAGTTATAACGCTCGAAGCGTACTTCAGTGAGCATTGCTAGCCCTACCGGCTGTCCAAATCGCTTTACGATTGCTAGTAATGCAAGGGACGGACAGCCATTACAGCCGCACTTCATGGATCTCCCGGATGTGCGACCGCCTGCATCTAACAGCCACTGCAGGCAGAACAGCTCCCGTTCGGGACGCTGTGCTGATATTTTCTTTACGAATGTTGCTTTCTAACTGTAAGCTTTGAAGAAGTCAGTGGGGAAGCGGGCGCCCTGCAGCTGCAGTGCAGTCGCCGCCTTGATTCGCGCTTTTGGTTTTCCGCATCCCAAATAGCGTCGACCTTTCCCCCTGCATTTGCTGCTTTCTCTACGGCCTTGCTGCAGTCCTGGCATTTGGCAGTTCTGTCCAGCGCGGGCTGAGCCCGCATGCATCGTATCAGCAAGATCAAGCCTTGAATTAAAGTAAACACTGGCTCCGCGCGCGAAGTCCTTGTCTTTGGATGCGGAGGTAATTCTCTCGGGAAAGGCCGACGAGTGTGTGGAGAGAAAACTTTGGGACTGTCGTGCCAGAAAGGAGTCAATTTGAAACTTTTGCTCGCTTTTTCTTTGATAGCGTGGTAACTGTTTTCAGAGAGACCAGAACAGCTGCTTATAATGAAACTATCCTGCAGTGTAAGCACTCAGAGTAATTAGGGGCAGGCCGCTAGCCTGCACCGCTCTCCCGTAGTTGTCTGACTTACAAGTATAATAGGATAGCGTTACGTAAACAAATGCTGCATATATAAGATTCATGGTGGGCCGTTATACTGATAGGCAAAGTGAAACGGAGAGCAACAATTTTTTTTTTTCTCTCGAAAGCTACGTGTATCAGCCAGCAGCAACGTTTTGCGCACGTACCACGAGGAGCCTGGCGCTTCTTCACAACATTTAAATTTTTTAAAAGAAAGGCTTTATTTAAAAAAAGTATGGGGTTTTACGTGCCGAAACCACGATCTGATTATGAGGAACGCCGTTGTGGGGGACTCCGGAAATCTCGACCACCCGGGGTTCTTTAACGTGCACCTAAATCTAACTGTACCGGTGTTTCCGCATTTCGCTCGCATCGAAACGCGGCCGCCGTGGCCGGGATTAGGTACCGCGACCTCGTGCTTAGCAGCCCAACACCATACCCACTAAAAAACAACGACGGGTTGTGCGTTAGTTTCGCCGCCACAACGCATTTCGTTAAGTAATGTTTTACCGATCCTTCTGTGAGCGGTCTCAAATATTGTGCACCGTAACAGACACCGAATGTGTCTGTTATGTAGACGGGCTTGTGCAGGCAGAAAAAAAAAAGAAGCTTTAAAGAAAGGCTGTAGGAGGCAAAAAGTACAAGGACAGAAAATTAAACAAAAGTGCTACTATATAATATGTTTACATAAAACTGATCAAGTCACTGTCCACTAGAAAATCCCGTAGATCCTGGAGAGCTATAACTAAGCAGCGTACCTCCTCCGCGGCTGCTGAGTGTACACGGTCGTGTATATACAAGGAGGTTCTGAAAACTATTGAGCCTTACCCAGCAATATTTGAGCTAGGTAGCAGCAGGGTATATTCACTGATTTGTCTACAACGGTACAAAAGTCAGCTACCTAGGTTTTAGCTTGTCTTTCTTTTTCAGGTTCAAAGTTAACATGGCTGCAACTCCAGGAAAAAGATGACCATAGTATCATAATTTTCAAATTTTCATAAGTTTCATAATTTTCAACGATTCTCCAAAGGAAACTAAGTTACTAATGTATAAGACTTTAATTCGCCCAATCCTAGATTATGATTCTCCTGTCCGGAACCCACTTAAGCAGTGCGACATTATAACTTCATTGAGAGCATACTACGAAAATCTATTACGTTCATATATCGTCGCTATGACCACCATTTCTCACCCTCTCGTGCCTTATCTTCTCTGAACCACCCCTTTATCCATACGTCGTCACATTGAGTCATTGAAGTTTCTGCATGGCATCGTCAATTTTTCTTATCGTGTCTCACATTCCATATATATTCCTTCAGATATTCCTCAGTCAAGTAGGAGTCACCATAGCCTTAATATTAATCCTTACTTTGCTCGATGTAATAAATTTAAATACAGCTTTTTCCCACGTACTACTGAATTCTGGAACTTAATTCCCGGAACAATTAGGTCACTGCAATTAAACGATTTCCTGCTAAAAGTTCACTACACGTGATTTTATGCATTTTCTTTTCGTTACAGTGTATTGACTCATTCTCGTTTTTCTACTGACTCTCAGTCTTGCTGTTATTTTGAGTTTCATTTGTGTCATCTGCCTTATTTCTCGTGAATTTTTATATGTTATTGTTTACTTGTTTTTTGTATGACTTCTTTTTGTCTAACCCACTCCTGCAATAGCTCCATAAAGGGGCTGCAGTATGTGTGAATAAAAAATAAATAAAATCAGTTTGGTTTTGTCGCAGAACGGGGCACCATTGCTCTGCTCAAGGAATTTTCAGACGCATTAAACACAGCTTTAGAACAAAACATGTAAAACATGTTTGCATGGGTATTGTTTCTCGATACTTCTAAAGCATTCGATACTGTGAACCACGAACTCCTGCTTGAAAACTATTTCTGCTCGGTTTCAGGAGGGGATTTTACCAGTTCCTAAATAAAATATTTGTACGGCCTCTCGCAGGTGATATCTTTACACAACCAGTTATTCATCAATAACAAATTATCCCTGAAAGCTGGAGTGCCTCAGGGCTCTATTTTGTCTCCTCTTCTTTTTAACAAATTTATAAATAATTTTTCGTCAGCTGTATCGAAGTGTATGACATTTCAGTATGCAGAAGATACTGTGATTTTAGCTAAACATGTCTGTTACTCAAAAGCAGTCGTGTTACTTCGAGAGAGTGTGTACCATGCAATAACCTTGTTTGCTAACAACTGTTTGTCAGTAAACAAGAAATCCACTTAAAACAACTGTTACAATTTTTACCACTGTTTCTGCTCTGTCCTAATTGCGAATCGTGTCAGTGTGCCCCCGTAAAATATGTTAGCTCTGTTAAATACCCTGGTGTTTTCTTTGACAGTGACCTCTCATGGAATGATAACATTACATATATTTGCGGCAGTCTCAGAAGTGTTTCATCACTGCTTTTTAACATTAAATTCATTGTTCCGATGCCTGTAAATATCACTATCATGCATACCTTGGCATACAGCATCTTACGTTATGGCATTACATTGTTCGGTTTTTTGCTTTTCTCGATGGCAGTGTCGAATTGACAGAATTCTAAAAAGTATGTTGAAGCCCATTGCATGTAACTCTTTCTCGGCTGACAAAGTGGACTTGTTTATACGTCTGGGTCTTCCGTCATTTAAATCTTTGTTCACTCAAACGGTTGTGGTAAGACATTTTTGGAACCCCAGTTTCAAACAGGAATATATTGCTCCCCGTGTCCTAGCTACGGAACACATTGCGCCGCTTTATAGTACCCTACTGCAACACAAGATTTGTAAAAGCTAGTGGGTACGCTTATGTCCCTAGAAATTTCAATGACCTACCTGATCATGTATCTAGTGCAACCATGAAACGAAACTTGAAAAAAGTTGAAGGAACTATAAGCTATATATATTACTAAGTACTGTTGTCTTTTTCTCGTTTCTTGTATTTCTGTTGTCACTGATTTCAGCTGAGTTTCTGTTTCATTTTGTTGTTGTGATATGATTCATCAGCTTTTCATTGCTGTACATGTTGCCATGAACAACAACAACAACAACAACAACAACAACAACAACAACAACAACAACAACAACAACAACAACAACAACAACAACAACAACAACAACAACAACAACAACAACATTATTAAATGTACAAAATGATGATTGCACCGCTCTTCAGAAGGACATTGCAAATTTTGCGCTATGGTGCACTGGAAACAAGCTGGTCATAAATGTATCGAAAACGAAAGTTGCAAGCTTCGCGCGGAAGACTAACAGGACTTTATTTCCCTATAGCGTTAAAGACGGTCTCCTGCCAAGAGCTCAGGGAACGAAGGACCTTGGAGTGTACCTGGATAGCTCTCCGAGTTTCTCGCCCCACGCTCAACAGACGAGGCAGCGTGCACTTCGAACGCTCGGCTCAGTATTTCGGGTTACGAGAGACTTCAAACAACCTGGGCCATTTGTAACTTTATATAAGAGCGCATGCCTTCCAGTTCTTGAGTACGCCTCCGTGGTTTGGGACGGCACTTGCAGGTCAAATTGCGAACTTCTCGAAAATGTGCAAAGAACGTTCACATCTGTATTTACACATCATTCTGTCAAAAGTTTTCGATCTCCATAGAGTTAACAAAGACACACACGTTACCTACACTCACCTGTAGGCGCAAGAAATCGGATGTTATTTTTCTTCACAAACTAATACATGGGAAAAAATCTGCTGCTCACACTTTCTTTCTAATGTGCGCTTTTACGTTCCGCAGAAACGCACAAGGAAAGAGCGCGCCTTTCAGCCTTCAGATTTTTGTGACCCTCTGTCTATAGAGTGCAGGCGACATATAACGCCCATTCAGAGTGCCTGGATATCTTCATGCCTAAATTTAATATTTTCCCGAAAGAAGTTGCAGAGGAATTTCAATAACCGAACAAGAACTCTCATACCTGTTGCCGCCATTCTGTAATAATTTCTTCTGTTTGTCCACTTTTGCTCTCTATTCTCTTCTCGTAAGCATGTTATGCTTCGCTAAAATCTGTATTCGCGCAATTATTCTTTTTATGTGTGTGCGCGTCTGTATGTGTGTGTGAACTTGCATTGTTCTTTCTGTGCATTATTTTGCCGAGTGCGCCAGCACCAAGACCCTCGGGGTTGCTCCTGGGCACCTTAATAAACACATTTGATTGATTGAATGATTGATTGATTATTTATTAGGGCCGGAGTGCCTGAAGCCTGCTTCACCTCCACCGGGGCTCGGCCCGATATTTCGCTACCTCCGGGATCGGCCCACATTTGTGCCCACGGACACTATAAGTGCATTGGGGGTAGAAGTACAAAGATTCGCTGCAAAACATCGAGGAATGCTCCCCAGAGGTGTCATCCCGTTGTATTACCATGCCATGGTCGCATATCGTAAGCGAAATAATGGCAAAACTGACTTCCTTAGGCTTTCAAGTGATGCCCCGTCCAACCTGTTCGCCCGGTCTGTCTCCTTCCTTACTATTATGTTTTCTGCAATCTCAAAAAACACCTAAAGAGACACGAATGCGGGGGTGTTCTGGAGACAGGTAATGCTGCTAAAGAGTGCTTACACCAGCAGACGGAAGGGTATTGATTGCAGGGAATTATGAACATGCATGACAAATTACGCAAGTGCATTAGTTTCCTTGGGTAATATATGTATAAAAATGTAGTGGTTCAAGGTTCCTAGGTAAATTTCTTTTAGGTCAATACTTACCAGCGCCGCCCCGTAGTAGTAGCAGCGACATTAGCGTCTACAGACGCGCTGACTTGGCACCTGCTTTAATTTTCCAGGGTTTTTGAGCACTTAATAATTCTACGCCGCGTAGAGGAGAGGCCAAACAAAAATGAATCGACATTTGGTTTCTTTGTTGTATTAATACTATTTCTATAGAGTTGGCGTTTCTACTATGGTTGCGTTATAGTTTTGATTAATTTTTATGCTTTGTACTGCTTTCATACTCATTGATGTACCCACTCCTGCTTGGGCCCGGGAAGAGTCGGCAGTATCTGTAAATAAATAAATAAATAAATAAATAAATAAATACTAGACGCGAACACCGAGAATCGCCGCTTTTATGCTGCGGCGCGGCGCGTGTGGGTGCCTTGCGCCTCGACTATGTTGAGTTCAACCAACCAGCGACTGCCTCACAGTCCAGCGGTAAACATGGCGCCCGTGATCGATCTTTTATTGAGCTCAAGCGTTCAAGACGAGTCAGCGCGTTATTCTTACACACTGTGCAGAACGAAATTGTCTAGATCTGCGAATTCCGGAGGCATCGACACGCGCAGCATTTCATTTGGTGGTCGTCTGCAACACGATGCATAGAGACGAAGACACTGCAGAGGCGAGGACGGGAGCAGGTACTGTAGCGTCTGCGGTAAGGCCCCCCGATTTTCTCCTAATTGGCCTCAAGCATTCTGGTCACACTTTCTATGCGTGACTGGTCCGTTAGGAACGCGCCGAGGCCACGCTCCGTGTCCTTGACAGAACACCAGGCACTTAAGCAAGACCTGTCGAAACACTGCCACCATGCGGCCGCCACACGGCAATTCACGGACTGTAATAGACACGCAGTTGCGGAGGACCGAGACAGCTGCACCTCCAGCTGCACGCATCGAAAGAACCGACCGCGATGCGGGGCGTGTTTCTTATTATGGCCACGTGGTGGACAGGTGGCGACCGCGAGCACGCGCGCGGCGTAAACGACCCCGCGGTCGCTTAATTCGCTCGCGGTCCGCGAAGCTCGTTTCCGGCGTGTCGGCCATCTTCGCCGTGTCTCCAGGACACGATATCCGCAGCCGCAGCTCTTCGCCCCGCTTTCTTCGCCATAAGCCATCGTGGCGCACACGCACGCAGGCGCGTGTATGACGAGAGGCATGCAGTTCTCCTTATACACGCCGCGCTCCTACGCGCAAATGGGCGCTGTATACGGGCGCTCGCTGTCTCCCAAGTTGTCGCGTTGACGATTAGGGAGCCTCGCGGCAAATGCACACCTACCACCCTCCTTTCTTTTCATGAGGGGGGCTTTATCCGCGTCCTCGTGTGCCGGCGACGCTCGTATACGCCAGCGCTAATCGCGCACGCTTCCGCCGCGTTGCGAGCGCGTGCACCAACCACCATTGGCTGCGGTCGCCGTAATACATGGATGGCGCATAAAGGCTGGCGGAAAACCGTTGCGCATCCACGCGCGCCGCAAATTAAGGCTAATGGCGCGGGCAATATGGGCTCCCATTTTACTCCTTCACTGCCGCTGCTGCGTGCAGCCTTATTCTCCGAGGGAGACCAGTTTGCGCGTGACTGTGCTTTTTGCGTGCGCGATTGTTTGTCGCCGGGATGAAAAATGCGCCCGCATGTTATTGAAGGAAATTATTGCGGCCGTGACGTGTCGCGCCTTCGCGACTCGATTATCTTTCATTGCGCAATGAACGTGGATTTAACGCGTGTTCGGCTCGGGTTCAGGGTTCACGTTCGGCCTTGCTATTATGGTGCGACGTCTGCGGAAGCTTATAAAGAAAAAAAAAATAAAATGAACGTAATCAAGGACGGGCAGAAAGGATGAAACTTGTGTCGTGTCTTTTGTCACACGACTCAGAGTCGATGCGTTAGCTCCTCCTGAGTAGTGGCATAAGGGAAAATGGAGTCTGGTGCCTGGCTTTCGCCAATTGGCGTCGTGAACGAGACAAAAGCCTGATGAAATCAAGCAAAGGGCAGTAATTTAATGCGATTTCCCAGCAACAAAACAATCTGGCGTTATTAAGCAGTGGATGTGAATATGTTAGACAGAAAAAAAATATGTAAGTGACAATTCCAAAGAACAGGTGTAACAATGCTGATGAATTACTATATGCAATCGCGACGTGAACAATGAACATCAGTTCAAACTATATTCCTAAAGAGTAATCGGGAAAGCAAATATTTAGAGTCCACAGTCCACAGAATCAAAAGTGACATACAGTCAACCGGGCGCGCCGACAGTCAGTCCCAACCGATGCGGCCCGTAAGTGACCCTCGAAGTCGGCGCCTCGACGTCGGCGGCTGGCTTCCACGGCGGCTGGCGGTGTTCGGTGTCGGGGCGTGATGTCGGCAGCTTATTTGCCCGGGAGTGGCTCGGCGTTCGTTTGACGTCGCCGGAGCACACTGGTGAAGTGTCGGATCGGCGCGTTCTTACAAGCCTCTCGAGGCGCCAGCGTTCACCTCTTGCCGTCTAGACATGGATCACACACGTGCACACTGGTTCTCGCCGTAGTTCAGACTCCACTGGCGGTCACCTTCATTGGCAGTCAATTTAATCACACACAAAACAGTAGCTGCGGACGAAGACGGGTTCACGTAGGCCGGGCGTGCTTCCACCATGATTCAGACTCTGCTAGTGGTCACCTTCACTGGCAAGCAATTTAATAACATGCAAAACAACAGCCACGGACACACCCAGCCTCACGTAGCCCGGGTGTGTAGCCACCATGGTTACGACCCTACCAGCGGTCACCTTCTCCGGCGAACAAATCAATCACACACGATACAGCAGTCGCGAACACACATAGCTCAACGTGCTCGGGATGTACCCAAGATCACGTTCCCCGCCGTTTGGATGCGGGGGCGGAGAATTGAAGAAATAACGCGACTTTTGTGACATCCTTACTATTCGTCCGTCTGCCTTCACTTTACCCTTTGAAACTGCTTTTTCAACTTTTCGCAGTAGTGCAAGCTTCTATATTTATGTACCCACAGGTAATAAAGCGGCGGAACAAAACTCAGTTGTTGTTTTTTGCGCCGGCTGCTAACGGAGTTCGTTCAGTGGAAAAGCCCTACTGGCCTTTTTTTTTCTTTGTTCTGATTGCCACAACTATCTTATAGCGTATACTTTCGTATTTCTTGCAGTTTTTTTTTCTTTTTTTGTGGTAAATGATATCGCTTGGAAGAAGAGAAAGAAAGTCTGTTACCAGTTGGGCGATAGTTTTGACTTCTAGAAAAGCATGTCAGGTACCTGAAGCCCTACATCGTCCGTGGCTTTAGGGATCGGTCCACTCGGTCATGCCTCCGGGATTAGCCCACATGATCAGTGCGTGCAAAGCTATAGACGTTTTCATGGGGGGAAGGCGAGAACCTCCTCTCTGGACTGTGCTGCGGGAGTGAAAAGGCACGCGCGATAGCGCCTGCAAATGCTTTTACGTTGTGGTTTATGCGCAATTAGCAGAGCCCAGAGCGCATTATGGCGACGCCCAGGACGTTCTCGCCGAAAAGGTGCGTATATGAATTCGTGCGGAGGACTAACGTAAATGTCGCGTAAAAAAAAAGAAGAAAACAGAAAGAAAAACGCTTTTTTTTTCACTCAGAACTGTGAAGGCGATAGCCTGCGTAGATGCACCACTGTGAGCCTTCACTTAGCGCGCAGCCGCCGCCGTGATGTACCGGGTGCGACGGCGCGCGCCCGGTCCTCGCGGGAGGTTACGCGATCTCCTGTGAAACGGAGGCACGGCACTGTGAAAGGATAGACGGAGCGGCAGCATGGAACGTTCGCTTTGCAGCAAACACGCGCTCCCCGCTGCCGGCGTTCATCCCGCTAGCGTTGTGACTGCGTGTGCTCGCGGTCATTGCGTGAACTCTGTTCAGGTGGGCCTCCGGGTGCGTGACGCGACGGGCGTTTAGTTAGTAAGCGAACGTTTACTGTAAGTTGTACTGCATTATCCATGAAATTATGAGCCATAACTCTGTATACATTTTAATACCCTCAGGTTTTAAAATCTCTGTCAGTGCTTCGCACTTCAGGTGAATCTGCGGCTTTTCGCTTGGTTTCCTTTCGTGCCCCAAATTTCTTCACGTAGTACACTCGTCGAAATTATACTTCGTAGCACGTAACCCTTCAAAGTGCAATCATGTAAGTTCAACTTTGGGGCAAAATACGAATGTTGTGCAAATCAGATTGAAAATTTACGCGGTGGGCCTCCTGCCTTTACGGATGCTTAGCAGTTACTCCGAGTATGTGTCGTCGTAAATTCTATGCGTTGACTAAGAGACACGTGCATAGCGCAAAAGCCATTAAGTATGCACTATCATGACCCTGAAGTAATTGTTTTTGATGACGCGGTCTTGGTTTACTTGACACGGTTTGGCGTATCTGGGTATCGTGTAACCACTTCCTAGAAAAATGACCCTTTCACGCCTTTGGGATGTCATAGCGAGTCACAAGAGATATGTAAATGTAGATTTCAACGAGACAAGAAGCAATGTTTAGTCGCAGAGTAAGTAAAACGAACGGTAAGGGCGTAATTAGCGCCTATATAGCCGAAAATTAACCACGTTGCACTACAGCCCTGTAAAGGGTGCACCGACGTAGTTATAGGCATGTTGAGGCAAAGTTACCGTACGGCACACTTTTGGAACATGGAGCGAGTTCGCTCGAGTTCACTAAGCTGGGCTCGCGAAAGGCAAAGGGTGTCTGAAAGGCGGCTTCGCTGGTGTCCACAAGAAACGAGAAAAAATTGCAGAGTAAGTAAAATTAACGGTGCGGGCATAATTAGCCCCAATAAAGCCGAAACTTAGGCACATTGTACAATAGACTGCACAGTCTCCTGGCCTCTTGGTCAAAAAATGAACGTGTCAACCGAGTGTAGACGCTAAAGAAGACAAGGTCGGCGAATAGCGCGTGAAACATGATACGAATAGGGTGCTACATTTGTGAATAACGAACATGAAATAGACATAGTACAGAGAGATATAATCAGCATATAATCATCGAATCATTCGAATCGCTCTATACGTCGACGCTTGGTGGAACTTTCTCTTTCTTTCTTTCTTTCTTTCTTTTTTTTTTTGCTACATGTAATTTATCTCTGCAGAAACTCGCGTTCTTTAGAAGCTCTGTTCCAGGCTTGTTAACAGGACTGACTAAGAAACAGGGTTGACATTGGACTGGAGTTAGGGTCCTGTCTGCGGACACTGTCAGCAGGCTCCTTTCTTGCATTTAGCGCCATGTTTGTCAGATTGTAGTCTGTGAATGACATGTACATATAAGGGACACCCGTGGTAGGCAGAAACATTAATTGATTTTAGCCATTACAGCTGCGAGATGTATGCCTTACTTTTCTCCACATTCTTTTTTGAATAAAGAAAACAAAAAAATTATATTCCATAACATTACGCGCCGAAACCCCAGTATAGTGACACGGGCGTTTTTGCATTTCGCCCCCATCGAAACGGCCGCGGCCGGGATTCGATCCCGCGCCCTCGGGCTTAGCCGCGCAGCGCCACAGCCACTACGTCACCACGGCGGGTAAAAAAGAATAGAATGAACGCTCTATGTGGGCGTTTCTGGCCTAACCAGTCCGCGGCGTCTAGGCTTGAGAACCGCACATTTGTACAGGGAAGTGATCACGCAGGTGGTGATACATCAACGACGGTAATAGCGATATATTAATTGGCGGCTTTGGCCACTAGCTGTTGTTATACGGCGTTACCAAATTCTTCTGATTTTTTTTTCAGCACCATCGTTGCAAGGCGTTCTGTCGGCTTTGGCCCTCAAGACACACCAGCAACGCTACCAATAAGCACCAAATAGCAGTTGCCGTACTAAAATTTCTGTCCACGAATCACCCTTTCTTATCACTTCGAGGAGCAAAACTTGAGTTAAATGAAGCTATATATTGGTGCAACAGGCGCCAGAATTACGTGTCGTTCATTAATGCTCTGTGAGCGATGCCAAGTCTCAAGTTGTGTAGCTGTATGGGCGTGTTTTTATTACTCTGCCAGTGCGTGGTAGTTATCACGGATACGACTTCATCCGAGGTTTTCCTTCCAGCGGTCCTTGAGCACTCACGATGTTCTCGGTTGCTCGTCGCTCACTTACGGTTGGCTACACTCTGATACTTTTCGCCTTCCTACAAACACCGAAGTCTCAGCACCTTTCTTGAAAGCGTGAAATGCTTCTTTGCCTCATAATGAACCATTTCAGAGGAGAAGACACAAAGCCGTGCGGTTGAACAGAAACCAGCGCGATATTGGTAGAGATCAGGGCAAACCGATAGAAGTCAAATAGAATTCCTAATCAAAATAATACCTTCATATTATGTCAAATCACAGCACCACCAACCGAAAGTTGTAGTGCGGCAGTGATTCGAACATGTAGTGAAAGTGTGGTGTTGACAGCGGTACAATTAAGAACCTAATATCCTAAAGCTTACACCATTTCTCCAGGGGCAATAAAAGGCCACTTGGAAGCGCCCAGCGAGATCAGCTAGAAAATACACAGAAATATGGGTCCTATGTCTTCGCCTATACCTTTCCGTCCACGCAGCGACGCAAATACGGCTACGTGGACGCAAGAACCACGTAAGGACACTCCGCGATGTTACTACGTTGACGCACTAAGCAACGCGCGAAAAAATGTGTCCTTGTTTTTTTTTTAGTTTTTTTTTTTCACAGCCGTAAACTTTGGTGACACTATGCTCAGAGACATGAGTGGGATGAACCAGAGGAAATGAAGGACTCAAATTTTCGCCTAACAACCGAATCAGGCCAACAGGAAATGAAGCCAGGGAAATCTCCGCGGAAATTAAGCGTGATTTCATTTTAGTTGTAGTCTAGAAATGATAAGGAAAAGCTTAAGAAAAGACAGCTTTCTGCCGGTGGGAATCGTACCCACCAACTGTGCAAGACACGCGTGATTCTCCATACCATTTGAGCGACGGTGATGGCTGTCTCCTTGGAGCCATTCACGGTCATGGCGGCGGATTTCACAATAACACCGGAATTGAATACAAGCTCCGCAGGCAAAACCGCTCATAATTCACCTGTTTTCTGTACCTCCGCGTTGCAAAACGTAGTTCTTTTGTGACTGATAGTGAAAGAAGTTCGCCTTTTTGGCGACGTCTCGACAAGGAGCGAACATGGTTGGCTGGCGCATGCATATACAAATTATCTTTGAGTTAGTGGCATATTTTCCAGGGCATATTTTGATTGCCGCAGAGTTATACACAAGAAAAGTTATCATATCCTCGCTTGTAATTTTCCCGATTTTTCTTTTCAGGAAATATACGACAGTTCAATCAATAACCATGCGCAGGGTGGTCCGCAGAAACAGACGCGGTGCGACCTCGACGTGTTCGCAGTGCACGAGAACACAGTGTATGTATACACCGCAAAGGGCAGCGCGCAGGCATCAACCGGTTCTGCGCGTGAGTCACGTGGCACGACTGCGTCTCCAGGTCAGCGGCGGCCATTGTGAACGACGCTGACCCGAATCTCGACCAAGCACGAAAAACGATCGTCGGTTGGCCCCGAACATGTGGCACACAGCAAGCGGCACACGCGATGCCTTCCACTGCGCGCCGCGAGAATTGAGGTCGTCCCTGCCGTCTACAGCCGCCGAGCTGTCGCCGAAAGCAACGGGCGGGGACCTTCGCCGTTGAGTGAAGACCCAGGTGAATGCACCGGACGGCTCCCGGGATCTTCTATGCATTTTCCACCTTTGTTTCTTTGTCTTGTCTTTCTCACCGCGCCGAGCTTCCCTTTTCCGTTCGTCGCAGACGCACGCTGCGCAGATGGCGACGATACTTGCGTATGTGGACTTTGACAGCGTGTTCAGACGAAATGTCCATGCTGAGATCTCTAGAACCGTTTATAATCACTGCAAGGTTCTATGAAGATCGTTCGGAAGAGTCTGCCTGGTCGGGTAAGGCATGGTCGTACGTGTGGCGTTGCCTCCCGACTCCTGTATACGTGCAATCGAAAAGTTCGCAACTTATCTGTCGTCTCTTTCTATAGGGAAACAAATGGGCAGCATACGATGTCAATGCTTCGTCAGCTTGGTTTGAACGAAATATTGTGAGACTATAGCACCCAAAAGCAATTTGCTGATTGCACGTCTGCGTCAGCGTGGCTGGAGTGACCCAGAAATGTGAATGCCGCCGAGCAACGGCGTCGGTTCAGTCCTTCCGTAATCATACGGTTGCAGATGAAGTTTTCATCACTGGAAGCTTTAATAATAAGTAGGAATCGATGGCGGCTACCACCTGTATAGCTTACATACAGGCTTCTCAATTGGAAGGGCGGCCGCGGTATACGATGCTTACACCGGTCTCATACGGTCCTGGTCCAACCTCTCGCAGCGAAGTACGTTCGTGCAGAACTTCATCCGCTATTTACGTTTCTCATCCTTACCTGTCCACATATTTAGCAAGGCGGGAACCATTTTCTGCCCCTTTTCTGTATACTACTGACTAGATATACCAGTGCTTCATAAAGTATCCGAAATGTCTATTTTAGTTTTCTCAGAACACTTATGAATTATGAATTATGAAATATGATTATGAATAACAATGCTGAATACTCCAAAGGGAAATACTTAATACACCAGCACCTAGGACAGCAGCACAAAACGGTTTCAATAAAAAAAAAACAGCCACGAAACATCGCATGAAAATTGTCAAAATTCAGCGGTAGTATCCAAGTATATACCTGCTGACATATGCCGCTGGGAGGGGGCAATTTGTGAGCTCTAGTGGTTAATGTTATCAGGTGTGTGAATGCTGTGACCATGCACTGCCTCTAGGATCGGCCCACTTTAAGCCTCTTTCGAGGAAACGCATCGCGTGCAGAGGTACCAGTGGCCCACCAAGTCACCACCTTTAATTGCTCCTTCGGAATCGGTCCCGCTTACTGAACGAAACAGCCCTCCATGCAAAGTGGGGGGAAAGAGCCAAGGAAAGTTTCACTTTGATAATAATGATCGGTTTCTCAGTTACCGTCCTCGTGTTTGTGCGGACAGATTCTTTTCGTATCTTCGCCTTCTTTTCTCCTTATCTTTTCTACCCTTTCGCGTTCCCCCACTGCAGAGTATACCCAGCCAGACAGTTACTCTGGTTAACCTCTGTGCCGTTCATCTCTGTCTTTTAGAGCGCAGCTCTTTGGCGTCCGTTCCTGGGTTTCGCGTCGTCGTCGTCGTCGTCGTCGGCGTCGTCGTCGGCCTCGTAACCAGCTCCGCCCCCCTTTCATCCCCCCAGCGCTAGCAGCGACCGACTGATACCGCTGGATGCCGCTGACGCCGCTAGAGAGTCAAGATAACGTGACTGCATAGAACACCGTCGCCGCCATGCAGAAAGAGGAGGAAAGGTTCCCCCCCCCCCCTGTTCTTGTGTGGCGGATAGCTGGGGTTGACTCACTATCGCCGTCAGCGGCATCAGTCAGTCGCTGCTATCTCTTCCCTCCTCCCTTTATCGTGTTGTCCGCTTGCTGCGCGCGCTTCTGCCCCCATCGTTTGCCGCTGGGTGTACACGCCGCCCCCCTCCGCTTCCGCTTACTGCTGGTTGCTCTCGACGGCGGCGATGAGCCTCCGCTTCGGCGGCGCGAACTGCAGGGTCTTCTCGGCGGCGGCGATGAGCTTCTGCTTCAGCCTCGCTTACTGCTGGTTGCTCTCGACGGCGGCGATGAGCCTCCGCTTCGGCGGCGCGAACGGCAGGGTCTTCTCGGCGGCGGCGCTTAGCCTCTGCTTCCCCCACGGCTGTGACAACCTCGCGAGGCACTTGTATACATCTCGTCTTTGAGAATCAAGCATTGGTGTACCAAGTCGAACATATATCAGTCTATTTCTCCGACCACAAAGCTTCCTTCATGACTGTCAAGAACTGTTAGTGGAGTCTTTGTTAAAGGAATACGTGTGAAAAATAAAAAAAAAATTATGTGATAGCGCATACATGTGTTGCTCGATTTCTTTGCCTCAATCTATCCAAAAGGTGAAACAGCTTATTTGCTGCGCTCACATTTCGCATTAGGAAGTAACGTAATCGTCGGTAATTTTTTCTTCTCTCTCTCTCTATCTCTCTCTGTCTCTTTCTTCCAGCTGACCAATGTAACGCAACACAAGCGCTAAAATGTTCAAGAGAGCACCTTCCTTCTGCAGTACCGGGACCGCCCTTATCACGTGACAACAGCGCGTGAGCTGTGGCAGCTATTGCGCGCTTTGCAGGCGAGGATGGCATGGGGTGCAGTGACGGTAACTGCGCAGCGGTAAACTTGTGCTAAAACGTTCTGTAACGAGCCGCAAGAAATTATTAATGCAGACAAGCACGCTGACACAAAAATTCACGTACTACAGGCTATAGGCGAAAATATAAAACACGTATTTAGGAGGCTGTCCTTTCCAAAGCAGCAAATTAACACCGGATCTATCACCACGTAGCACCCGAGGTGTGGAACGCTTGTCACGTCATGTTGAACGATTGAAATGCAGACATCGAGACCCTCGACGGCATCCACAAAATAAGGTTAACAACAAGGAATAAATAAGAAACAAGATGAAGTAAAAAAAATGAGGAGCCGTTCCACTCTGTGAAGGATGGATGACCAGTTAAGCCGTGGCAAGCCACACAGGGTTAGACAAGGGAATATGTATTTATTTTCTTCATTTGATAATGGTAGTGAAGATAGCTTTGTGATTACTGTGATATACACTGCTTGGCTCGGTTACAACCTTAGACAGAATCTTGGCCAAATGTAATCTATACGCGCCCGTTGTTGAGTAGTTGAGTGACTTGGATTGGTGTGGTACTTCAAACCAAACTCTTCTAACACAAACTGACTGAACCGTTTCTTGGATGATTTTGAAATATCCACTTTGAAGTCTCCAACGATGATCACGGAGGCACTGTCATCACGGCTAACCCATGCAAAGTACGTGGTCATGAACTTCTCGATATCACAATTGGGTATGTCTGGAGATATATACAGAGTATATATCACAGTTCTGTCTTTTGTTCCCCACGGTCGGTGGCATTGTCCTCTTGCGAGTCAAGGGTGCATGACTGTACATACATTCTGTCCTTTGCGTATATGGCAACGTATCCTGCTCGTGAGTCCACGTGCTCTTCACAAACAAATACAGAATATATACTAATCGGCTTGAAACAATGCATCTTGGTTGATTAATGTCATTAATTATTATTTAATTCTATTATTATTGGGGACGGAGTGCTTGAACCGTGCTTCACCTCCTCCGCGGGTAAACCTGGCATTGCACTATCTCGGGGATCGGCCCACACTCAATTGTTGATGCACGGACACGTAAAATACAATGAACCCTAGCCAGAAAGAAAGAAATCAATACTGGTTCGTTGCCAATGGGTCTGAAAGAGGCTCGAGCCCCTTTTGATTGGAGCGGCATGTATAGCAACTGTTATTTATTTATTTATTTATTTATTTATTTATTTTTACATACTGCAGTCCGTTAGGGCTATAGGATGTCATCCTGGCCGATGGCCTGTCATGGTGTTCCAGATGTCGGCTGAATGATCATATTACGCACGCCATGAACACACAAACACGCGGCACAAACGTGCACGTGCAAAGACATATACGTTATGCATACAGGGTCTCGTTAAGACGTGCATACTTTATAGGAAGACCGCAAGCACCTCCTTAGCGGGACGTGGGAAGGCTTACGTTTTCCTCCAGCCGAAAGATGCCGCGGTTCCACGTGCTCCAAGGCTGCTATAATGAAAAAAAAAGTGGAGCACGGTTCGTTCACCGGACGTTAGAGCGACCCGACCGAATGGAAACGTAAGCGCTGTGGTCGCCACCCAACCACGGGAATAAGGCGTTTATGAGCGGCGGGCGGTGGCCATAATGGCGACACGCAAATTACAGCTTCCGCGTCTGTCCTTATGCCTCGACGCTGAGCGCATGGAAATACTACCGCCACTGTCGGAACCGCACGCAGCGTGCTACACGCCCGTATAGGCGCGGCCGCAATCAACGCTTCGCCCCGTGTGGCTGTGTGATTGAAGACGTCCGCGCATTCTGGTAGGAAGTATATGCGAAACGCGTACAAACCGACGCCGCTGTTCTCCCATAATTAAGCCCGCGATATCGCTGTGCCGTCGACATAGATGTGTGAGACCAAAGACCACCCATGGGAAAAGCAACTGACCAAGCGCATACGCGCCGCAAGCTGTTGCCTCCGGACGTGGCGTCTCAATTAGCTCCCACCAGTGTGGTTGGCAACCGATTGCTTTTCTCGCTGTGCAGGGATGGAGCTTGTTCTTGCGCCCATTCTTTCTTCCGCAGGGCGTAGCGCGGGTTATGGCAATGTGTGCCGCGGGGGTCGTAAGATTGATTCGCAGTCGTGGAGGCCCTATTTCGAGGAAAGCGAAATGAGCAAGTTAACGACACCCCCTCCCCTCCCTCCCTAATTGACTTCTGCCACGTTAAGTAATTGCAAAAATAACGCTAAACACTCAGTGATTTATAAATCAGCGTCAACTAACTGCAAGCAACTGATCAAATTGTCTAGTTTCTTGTTTTATCTTGGCATATAATCGTCAAGGGAAGTCATTTCCGCGTTGCAAGTAAAACATGAATTTGTTATTACTAGTGAGCTCTAGAGGCAGCTTGCCATGGGACTGTGCTATTTGTCATGGTCTAAAAGAGACAATATTGGGATTCTCACTGCTGTTTCCGTTACTGAAGTCCTCCTCTTTTATCTCTCTCTCCTTATTTCTTGCCTCCCTCTACCCCCCCCCCTTTTTTTTTGATCAGTTGCAAACTTGGTCAGTATTGTCTCTATGTAGTTTCTCTATAGTCTCTTTATAAATCGAATTTCTTAAACATACACACACGCACGCGCAAACAGACGGCTACTTTTCGCTTGTGAGAACTTGTGAACTGCAGCCTGTCATTTTAATCATTATGGAAGAAGTTAAGTGGGGCTTTAGTTAACGAGAACAACTACAGAAAAACAGGACAAGTCTAGCATTGATTGACACCATTGATTAAACTACGTTCTCGAGCAACATTGTTTTAACAAAGGCGCTTTATAGAGAGGAAAAGTTAGAGAGGAACGATGTTTCAACGAGCAACGACGGACATAATCAACAAGTCAACAATCGAATGGCATGCGCACGGGGATGTGAACAAGCGCTGCCTGACCCGGCGTTATTCTAGACAGGGCTTCGCGAAGGGGGGAGGGGGGGGGGCATCGTCAGCGAATGCACCTGTACCACGTCTTCATGTAAACAAAGAAGAGAAGGGGCGATACACAAAAACCAATCTCGCGGAAACGAGCAAGACATCATCTTCTGCTCGCTCACGACATGGCGGTGAGGCAACACAAGGAGGGATCAAGAGCGCCTCCTGCGCGCTGAGCCCCGGTCTCTATCGCGGACCGTTAGACGTCGCCTAGAAGGGGGGGGGGGCAGTTGGCCATTACAGAAAGAGATAGGTTATAATGGCCCCTAATGCACGCAGTGCCTCGGGGTTGGACTCCGCATCAAGGACGGTATATGTGGGCTGCGAAAAGCGTGCGGCACACTCTTCCTCCGCTGTCTGTACGCACACAGCGTAGCCGGCTACACTGTGCACGGACCTCGTCGACGAAGGAAGTGCACGCCGCGCCGCCCGTGCGAGCCTGTTCGCACACAACAAGGAAGCCGCGTCGATGCGTCCGGTGATCCAGCCACGACTCGGCTCGCGCCGAGTGCGACGTTTACTGCCCCTACGCCAAGGGCCCGTTGATTTACGAAGCGCACCCTGGGGAGTGTCGGGCGGCGTATCGGTGATCTATGGACACCCGGGCACGGGCTGCCGCGCGGCACACGCCTGTCCTGGCATATCGAGCTGAGAGAGACTGAGGAGCCGTCGTCGCGATGGCGCGCCCTGTCTCTTGCTTCTGTGTCCTGCACGCTCTTTCGCCCTTCGCCCGCCTTTTCGTGCATTCTGTTGTGTTGAATTTCTGTTCTTAAATCAACTCTTCTCGTAGTGGCAAAGTCAAAATTATGTGTGTTTCTGTGTGAAATTATCTAATCTATAATATGTGTAGCCATGCATCTGCTCGCTTCTGATATTCAGAAAATTCGCTCGGCTTTCCCTTTTCTTCTGCTCTTACCCTGCGAAAAACTCTAAGTTTGAGACAGACGAAGCGATACGGTATTGTATACGAGGCAAGCAAAACATCTTATCGATGCTGCCAAAGCTGGACACGACACTTCGAGAGAAATGGTACAGATACCTTTCTCGAGACAAGACTCGGCGACACTGGTATCTGCACACGCTTGGCGTTTCCAGCGCACCCTCTGGACAGATGCGAGCCATCAGTATGGCACTCTATACAAGATTGTTCAGACATGCAGGTGAAACATGCCTACACCACATCCGACTCAACGTGGCCTACACGAACTACTTCAAGTGCAAGATTCAATTGACTGACTCGCCAGTGTGCTTTGAATGTAACGCCTCTGAAGGCCTGCAACATGTTCTGTTCGACTGCTGCCGCTGCGCTGCGTATATATATATATATATATATATATATATATATATATATATATATATATATATATATATATATATATATGTGTGTGTGTGTGTGTGTGTGTGTGTGTGTGTGTGTGTGTGTGTGTGTGTGTGTGTGTGTGTGTGTGTGTGTGCTGTTAAGTGTTTATCACTGTATAAATCATAATAATCGCCCAGCATCTGGAGTAGCACGTCAGGCGAACAGCCAGACTAACATCTCCAGCACATCATTAAAGCTCGTATCTCTATCTCTTGTCGATACCGCTGTTTCATGGCGATACCACTTCAGTCACGTGGGTGAGTGAGTGAAAGAAACTTATTGCAGGTCCAGCGAGGACACGAACTCGTCGCGCCCCCGGCTAGCCCCACGTCGGCACCGGCACGTCTAGCCCACTGGCCCGGTCGTGGGCACGCCGGGCAGCCAGGATTCGCTTCTCTAGAGCGGGGCTACGCAGAAGCGAGTCCCACTCCTCATTGCTGAACTTGGGGTATGTCGTCCCGCACTCCCAGAGCATGTGTGCTAGAGGGGAGGTCTGCCCGCAGGACGGGCAGCATTGTCCCATCGGCCAGGAGCTTGAGCAGGCAGATGATCAGTGAGAACCCGCGTAGTGACGCGGCGACGTTGAAACAAAAATTTCGCCGGAACCCATCGCACGATGACTGCCGACATCACTGCAAGTCGCATAGAAGCAATTTACGACTGACTGTATTTACAATCTGTAGTGGTCATTCTAAGATTTTTATTGCTTCGACTACATGCAACATACACTATTTCTTGTACTGGCCAATTTTTCTATGATATATCATCGCCAGAGCCTATTTTCAACACGGCATGACGAGGACTGTATGACGACGACGCAGTGAGGGCAATGAAATCACGAAGAAGAAATGATGTCGATGGAACGACGACGAAAGCATATGGGCAATAAGATGACGACGACTGTATGTCGACAATGACGTGACAAAGATGGCGTAAAGAAGACAGCATGATGACGACGGTGTCACGATGATGGCGTGGCGACGACTGTATGACGACGACTTGATGGACGAGAGTCTGCTGAAGTAGCTGTAATGGCGACGATGGATTGACCACGACAGCATAACGACAACGGTATGACAACAAATTCTTCTTGATCACGACTGTGTGACCATGACACAATGACACCGATGACATGACGAGGGCAGCATAATGACGATTGAACGACGACAGCATGAATGCGATAGCATGAAGGAATGACAACAATGGAACGGCGAAGGCCGTACTGAGACGACCGCATGATGACAATGACATGACCATTCTGAAATGATGACGATGGTACGGCGGTAATGGGATGACGACGGCTTTATAACGACAATGGCCTGACGGCGACTGTACGACGACGGCACAGCGACGGAAGTTAACAACGTTTGCATGACAGCGAATGCATGACAGCGAATTCGTGACGACGGCGCAATGACGACTATGCATGACAACGGCGGCATGATCACGACAGAATGACAGCATGATTACGGTGGCGTGATGACGATGAGATGGTCCAAGCTACTAGACAACTTGGGTCACTGGTTCGGCATAAGATAGATAGATAGATAGATAGATAGATAGATAGATAGATAGATAGATAGATAGATAGATAGATAGATAGATAGATAGATAGATAGATAGATAGATAGATAGATAGATAATGCTAATTCCATTAAAACAATACATTATAAACATCGCTACGAAAAAAATGATCAGCTACAAAAGCTGTTATATAACGAAAGGTAAAGGCGAACGCTTCTTGCTTTTGATACCCTTTCGGGAACAATCTCGCCGAGGCTAAAGACGTTCGGAACCGTCAATTGCAGCGGACGCGTGGCCGGTGCTCGGTCGTCATACCTGGGCTTTCTAGACCCTAGCCTCCACGCCGGCGTCTCCCTGCGCCGAACGTGGTCCATTACCCAAACGCAGCGCCTGTTAAAGAAAGAAAGAAAGAAAGAAAGAAAGAAAGAAAGAAAGAAAGAAAGAAAGAAAGAAAGAAAGAAAGAAAGAAAGAAAGAAAGATTTCGTACTGGGGAAGAAAGCACACACAGACACCTGCGAGCGCGGACAGCTCGCTCATGTTCGCTGCTGGAAACGCAGGGTCCTCGGCGTTTAGAAGCGTCCGAAATGTCTTCATTGTCCAAGCGATAATATAAAGCACGTTCTTTGCGTCTCTTCTGATTGTGCGACACAAACGTTCGTCGCGAAGGAGAGCGGTAACACCACTAAAGCAGACTACGCATCCATGTTAAGTGTTCAAATAGAGATTAACACTCACAGATTTATTCAGCCGAGCCTTATCGCATGTCATGCTCTGCCCTGTAGCTGGCCTACTGTGCTTAAGACCAAATTGTGGGTACCATTAATGGACTTACTTACAAGTCCCGCACGAAAACAGTGAATATATTGTCATTATTCCTCCTCTATACCACATGTCAGGGTCACGTGGTCATGTGCGCTATCGGCTTGCCGTGCTGCAGCGTCACCTTGGGTGGCGGAGGGATCATGCCTGTTGCTTAGAATAAAACGATCGTCGTCTGTCTCGCGCGCTTCTCAACCTCATACGTAATCGCTTTGGAGGCCACAATGTTTCTTTCCGTCTGCGCTTCACTTCTGTCTCGCTTTTCCTTTTACTTTCTTCAATTTTTTTTCTATGCCCTATGGCTCCGCGTACGGAAGACGTGGTCGCATCGCATTTATACGTGACCCGTGCTTTATCCACAGCGCAGACACCTTGAATCTCCACACACGCGCATCATGCGCGGCGCGCGCTAAAGCTTCTGGGTCACGTACGGCCTTCTGCATCTTGCATGAGGCGCGTATATGGTGTTATTTTCGAGCGTCGCGAGTCTACGCCTATACGGCACCGGCATGCGCAGGTTTCTTGTCAAATCCGCGCGCCGCGCAGAGAGCAGAATCAAGCGAGACGCAGGTGGCTGCCAATTTTTCTAGCGCCTATATGCACGTGCTTCATCGTCCTCTTTGGAGAAAAAGTTTCCAAGACGCTTCACTCGAATGGAATTTCACAGCAGGCGGTTTGGTACGCCCTTCAACTCTGTAAGGGAAAGTATTACACACATGTCAACATTTCAATCTGCTGTTACTCAGGAAACTTTACTTCGGATGCAACTTCCATTTCCCTTCTTCTACACGTGCACGAAAAACATAAATATCGAGGTTCTTGGTCCATGGTCTTGCTCGCGGTTAAACTTCATGGCCCTCTCGTATTTAGTTTCCGGCGCACGGTGATCTTATGCAAGGTCCGTGAATATGTTTTGCGTGTCGCATCTTCCCTCTGTTCACATTGGACAAAAACATTCTAATCTGCATATGGCTTTCCTTTTTTATAAGTTTTTCTGTACTAAGTTGCTACGAACATTGACTTGCGTGTAGTGATTTGCTTGTCACGTGCGCCGTTTGCAAGTTCTGAAGATGTTGCATGTGTTGCGGCTAACTTCTTTTGGCTTCCTTTATTAGCTAGCTAGGTTTATTGGCTACGATCTTGTGACAGCCAGTTAATCGGGGGTCTATTGTTCCGGGCTCGCATAATTTAAGAACAATCAAATTACATTCGTAGACAGCCTAATTGAATTAACATTACTTTTTTTTAATAATAAGCGAGATTCTAGCGAATTTGAGAGCAGTGTATTGCTTTAGCTTCTCGCATGTACTGCAAGAAACTTTTGAACATTGCGAAATTTCGGAGAACTGTAACGTCAAGTTTGCAGCTTATAACTCCGAACCAATAACAGATGTCGCAATTTTGTAGTAAACTGTACCGGACAAAGCATTTAAATCGCAAGAAGTGAACTTTTTAAACTGCACTTTACATGTATCTGTAACCTCGGTTAGTTGCATTCTGCGAAAATTTCATTCGAGAAATACCGGTGTAGTTCCAAAGCCAAATATAGAATGTAATATTTGTCAGCTCATAACCCATGTAAAACTCTTGCTTGGGCTAGTTGGTTCATGCTTGAATTAGTAAAGGCAAAACGCAGAAGACCAGGACTCAAGAAGAACACAAACGACAGGACCGGCGCCGGCCCTGTTGTTTGTGTTCTTCTTCAGTCCTGGTCTTCTGCGCCTTGCCTTTACTAATTCAAGCATAGCCCATGTCTCGTGCAACCGCAAAATACTTAAAAAAATTATTTCAAGCATCGAATTTTCAACTCCGTAACCCAGCGTCGACTACTACTCTGTCTTGATATAGTGAAATAAAGTCGCACCGACGCCGTTTGTGAATAGCGCGTAGAATAAACGAGAGCGTAAAACGACAGAAGGGGCTAAGACCCAGAGTTTCCACATTTGGACCACCTGCGAGTGTCCATAACCTTCTTATTTTTTTTATTAATACAATTAATCCCGCGGATGTCACAAGGATAGCGTAACGCTACAAGAACACTTCGCAGTGATCACTATAACAGATCACCATAAACGCATATCACTGAATGCAAACACGTCATCGCAGTAAGACCACGTCAATATGTCTTAATTATTGTGCAGATGCATCGGTATCTGATATGCATGAAAATAAAATATAACGATGCAAGATAAAGAACAGTATTTCAGTTCTTTTTACTTGTTTCTACAGATTTCAATTATTCAAGCTGTGATATTATTACGTGGACTCTTTAATAAATAATGCGGTACGTTTCTGTGGTATTTCATTTTACGTCGGCGCAACACGCCTTTTTCTAAATAAACGTCTTCCGCTCGGTACATGCATGCATCTAATTTGGCTAAATGTGCAGTATTGAGAAGCGTTCTCTATCTGTAAAGCAAAGCTTTCTTTGCCTATGGCCCACTGTGGCTTCGCATCCTTCGGTCGGTATCTCGTATATAGGACATCGAAAACCGGCTTATGTAGCACCTAATTTACTGACTAATTAGTTCCAGTGATCCCACGTGTGCTTCGTGTAACAAATGTTTAGCCGTGATATAAAGCATGTACGTACATATAATTATGTCAGCTCATAATTATGTCTAAAACACACAGACATTCTGATAGAATACGTGTACTGCATTATTTTCAATCGCTTTCTATGATTTTATGCAACTTGTATTTGGGCTACCTCTTTCTTATGTCATTGGGTGTTTGACACTGCGCTTCAATGGAGACATAATCCTCAAATGTAGTTACATACGCGTCGTATTTTTTTTTCCATACCACACTTATTAGTATTCTTTCCTCGACGAGGATGATAAGTGACCTTCGTAAGTGTGGCATCGATGAGTCGTCTCACTGTGTGCACCCGCCTGACTTGGTGTTTGACTTTCACCGCAGCTTTTGAATTGTGAATAGTACATTAGCATAAACGTTGCATGAGGTTGCACAATTTTGACCACCAGGACACGTTATACACATCCCCTGATGGTCAGAATAAATCCGGAGCCCCCCACTACTGCGTGCCTCATAATTAAATCGTGGTTTTGGCACGTAAAACCCCAGAATCCATCCATCCACGAGGACAAACGCAATTTTACGCACCGCATTTAGTTGTGTGACGTTTAATTAACCACTTCACTAAAGCTTCGCTTGACGCGTGCGTTATATCGCCTACAGGTGCGTTGGAACATGAGCGTTGGAGCGGAAAATCTCTCACTCTCTCTCCTTTTTTTCCTAATATGCAATTTCCTTGTATGTCTGTATTCCGCCTCTAGAGGGTATATACGCAAGCACTGTGCATTGATAACTTCTCTGTCTTTCCGCCCCAACTCTCTCTCTCTCTCTCTCTCTCTCTCTCTCTCTCTCTCTCTCTCTCTCTCTCTCTCTCTCTCTCTCGCACACATGACTTCGTGCGAACGCTGAATCGCGCCACCGCTGCACAGGTCATCGCTGTAGAATCTCGTTAAACGGAACCTCAAGAGACCCGAGAAATAAGTTCCGAATGACAGGACTTCCGTTTACTGCGAAAGATGTGCAGAGGTGCGGAATTATATGTAGTACGCCCTCCTCACACTGTCACATAAGTTCAGTATAAAGAAGCGAATGTAGCAGCTAGTTTTTCCTGTGGTTTGTGCGTGGTTGACGGCTATTAATCAAAAACATAGCTCTTAATACTCCCGTCGGTGGCAGAATGACGCGTTCGTGCAGGGACAGTCCGAATTAACGAACGGCTCGCTGTAAGGTGTACGAAATTTCGTTCTTTCTTATTTTCATCGCCTATGCATAGGGGCGAGCGGCGGTGCCGCGAAGCTACATGTTCAGGTTTTTACATGCTGTACCTCAAATATCTACCAATTTTTTTTGCCGGCTTGAATTTCTGCCACCGTTCTTTAAAAAGCGGTGGCACATTTTTTCGACAGCTGTCGCAAAAATGTGTTTCAGATCCTGCCTCTTTCTGAAAAAAAAAAAACATTTACAACTTGCTTCTGTGGTTCCGTTTAATGTTAATTCAGATTTGCGAGTTTTTTTATTTTTCTCTTTCTTTTTTTGCATTACCCAAATACAAAACCAACCAATTCAGAGGATGTTCCATTTGAGCGATTTCCTTTTACCGAGATTTCACTTACTCGGATCCTGCAGTCGTTGTGCAATTACGCCTGTGATTAGGCATCCACGCAATGATATATATATTGTCCCATTTTTCTTAACATATGCCAGCGAACAATTATACTCCATTAAAGAAAAAGCTTTGTTCACTCAGTCCCGTCTTCTATAGAGGTACCTTCACCGGAGCGCACTGCGTTATTTTCCACATATGCATTATGAAAATGCTCATATTTTATCGGGGTGTTAATTACACCGAGTGAGATAACTCCAAAGCGGCGCATTAGTGTTAAGTAGGCTCCTTCTCTGCAGTTGCACCGGGCAGCGCATCAGAGATGTGGAGCCAGGGCCGCTGCTCTGCAATCGCCTCCGGCTGCTGGCGTTTCTCAGAACTGAGGCTCGAGTATCGACCTTTCTTGGAAACGTATACCCTCCGAACGCCGGCCTGAACCGCATCAGCTCTCCGGAGGATGGCAACCGAGAGCGAGCAGTCTTGCGTCACAGCGTAGTACTACCCTCTCCATAACGAAATATGCGGAAGCACACGCGGCCCATGCCGACAAAATACATCAAGCACGCCTTCTACTCCACTTCATTACAGATGTATATTCGTTACACACACGGACGCACAAAAACATATTTCTGAAGTAGCGCAACCATAGGCACCAGTAGAGCGTCCTTCAGTTGTTCAGGAAGAACATGGACCGGGGTGGTGGGGGCGTTATTCTGTAAGTGTTCACCTAATGGGCTGTCAGTTTCGGCTGCTACTGAAGCACTGATTGGTTAGGCTGGGATACGAGCGAGGAGGAGGCAGGCGCCCCAAGCTAGTCTCTTCCTCACTGGTACAGTTCAAGCCAGTCAGCGGCAGCCGAAATAGACAGTCCGCTGGGTGTATACTTACAGAATACCGACTGCCAGCATGCAGTCACGTGAGAAGCGTATGCAAGAATACAGCACTGTGTTCTCGCAGCGCTGAAACCCACTTCCCGGATGATTGCAGGGCAACTGTTCTTAAATGTTCGAATTGTCATGGGTCCCATGAAGCTTCGTCAAACGATTGCCCAAACATTAAACAGGAGTTGGCTGTCCTAAAAAACAAATGACGACAAACCATTCGCCTCATCGGGAGGCTGCGAAAACCATCACAAAGCGGCAATATCGTCGCCGACGTTCGTTAAAGAATATCGGTGCCTCAACCGCGTCCGTCGCATGCACTGCTACTCCACCTCCCTTGCCGCCCAGGCCAGTCGCGGTTGATAGGAACCAGAATGGTGAAAAGAGGAAGGCTGTTGCTGATGCAGCTTGGCCAAGGTTGTCAAAGCCACAGCCACCTGCAAATTCACAGTGCACATGGCAACCTTGAATTCTGAACTTCTCGCCGATAAACTACCGGAAGAGGACAAACAAGTGGTCGTAATGCTTCGATCACTGATAAATGCCATTCGCGTGCTCCTCAGCAAACTAAAAACGCCGTCAGTTCAGAGTGCACTTCAGGTACTGGATGCACTAAGCCCTGTACTTGCACGCCTTGAGTAGATACCATGGCTCATCCAATACTGTAATTTCGCTCTGAGGTGCGACAAGTTTCGATTTTAGCGTGAAACGCCAGAGGATTGAGGTCCCGCATCTCATCCTTCCGTCAATATTTTTTTTTCGCTAATCGAATTCCCATAATCGTTATTTGCGAAACCAACGTACTTACTCCCATCAAATTGTCAGGGTACGAACATTTCTTTCGTCGGCGTGCGAAAAGCGCAGCAAAGTTGTGTACATCCGCATGGATTTTACGTATGCCCACCATGCAGTACAGCCACATGATAACAATCAGTATGTCTGCCTACGTGTAAGAAAGAAGCAAGTGTCATTCACCCTCATTGGTGTCTACATATCCCCGTCAGGTCGATTTGAATGCGACATATTTCGAGACATATTGTTGCAGACTAGTAGTACTTGGATTATAACGGGAGATTTCAACGCCCATCACTTACTGTGGGTTAACTCGGCGATCAATTCCAGAGGCAGGAATCTGGTGCCGTTCGCCTCTGATGACGACCTTTGTGTCATGAATGATGGCAATCTTACATACCTGCGAGGTCTTAAGTACAGCAGTTGCCTGTATTTGACTTTGGTATCACAATGCTTCAGTTCGCAAGTTCAGTGGTTTCCAGACATAGAAACACATGGAAATGACCATATCCCAACATATTTGCAAATCAGGGGGCTAAAAAGTTCTACCTTGTCGAATGCAGCACGAAGCACCGACTGGACTAAATTTAAGCTACACAGGGAAAATCCATGCAGAGAAGACCTTGGCCGCAGCCTGGAGGATACCATCACAGAAGCAATGAGGGAAGCTTCATGCCTCCTAATGGTGACAGCGAACTGTTCCCGATCTGACGTAGAACTGGAGAAGTTAACCGTACTTTGACGACGAGCTGAAAGGAGAGACAGGCGCACGAAGGCATTTTGTGACATGAGAATGGCACGAAGAACACAGAAGAAGATGCAGCGCCGTTTGGATAAATTGCAGGAACAACGCTAGAAGTTCTTTTGTGAATCACTGAACCCTCGCAAACCACTTTCATACATCTGGAGGCTGTTCGTGGCCTGCGCTCGTCTCTATAACAGCGAACTCCTTTCATGGCCTTATACATCACTGCCAGACGCAACTTGAGGTGGCGAATGATTTTTGCGCGCAGATCACTGGTGTGTGTGTCACCCCCGACGCCGAAGACGTGAGTGTCGTCCCTGTGTCTTGCGTCCCAGAAATGGAAATTCTTTTTACTATGGAAGAAGACGCCTCTTTGGCTGCTTCTCGACGCTCATCTTCACCAGGGCCCGACGTCATCATTTATGCAGCTCTTTACCATGTTGGACAAGAGGCCAGGCAAGAGCTGTTAAATTACTACAACCGCTCATGGCATGAAAGCATTGTTCCTCTGAAATGGAAGATTAGTAGGCTCGTACCGCTACTCAAACAACGAAAGTCGCCTTTCGACCTGACGTCATATCGCCCTCTTGCCCTGGCGAGCTGCATAAGGAAAGTAAAAAAGAAAGATTATTCTTACACGCCTGGAATTCTATCTTGAACGCCACAATGTGTACCCTGACTCCATAACAGATTTTCGGCGAGGCAGGTCATCAATAGGCAATGTTATTGACCTCACAACATTCATACAACAACAAAAATGCCTCAAGTGCATATCAGATGCGCTTTTTCTTCGTTTGAAAGGGGCGTGCGACAATGTTACACATGAAGCGGCCCTCGAGTCATTGGAGGCTGTTGGAATCAGTGGACGAATGTTTCAGGGGATCCGCGACTATTTGACCAGAGAGCCCTTCTTTGTGCTGTCCGAAGATGGCCCGACTGCCAACTATTTTACACACAGTGGCGTCCCACAGGGCGCGGTGCTGAGCCCTAGTCTCTTTAACCTTTATGGTTGGCCTTGTTGAAATATTACCCAAGACAATTAACCTATCAATGTACGCTGATGATATTTGTATATTTGATATTTGGAATTCTGCGGTGACTCGTCTTCAAGTGCGTGCAAGAATTCAGCGGGCAGCCACTCTAGCCGGTTCGTGTCTCCGCAAACAACAATGCGCGTTAATCGCGTTTACACGCAAACCCATGGCACCATACCCGGTTTCTCTCTTAGGTGTGATGCCAGAAATCTCTCTTAGGTGCGATTATTGACAGGGACCTTTCATGGAGCCCCCACTGCATCTACCTGAAGCAGAGATTAATTTCGATTGTACATATAATGACGTTCCTCTGCGGAAAAACCTGGGGTACGTCGGTACCGTCCATGCTGCAGCTGCACAGAACACTGTTTCTGAGCTTTTTACGGTACAGCTCGCCGGTTTTGACGAACACATGTAAAACAAACATTCATACCTTCGAAAGCTTGCAAGTCCAGGCTCTACGGACATGTCTTGGACTACCACGATGTGCCTCGACTGACGCAACAATCATGATTGCTAGAGACTACTTGGTTCCAACATATTGTTGCGTTTCGCCTGCGACACGCGGTTTTGCCGGCGCGACTGCGGCGGGGCGGCAGACATTTTGGCCCGTTCGGCGTCGCCGCAACGCTCCCCGCCAGGCGTTTCCAGGCGTTTCCAGGCATGTTCCGATGCCACGTGTCTTCATGTGCGTGTGTGAGTGTATGTGCCATTGTGCCCGAACCAGGCGATGCGACAGCAGGGGTCACCCTCTCCTTCCAGTCATTGTGCCTGAACCAGGCGATGCGACAGCAGGGGTCACCCTCTCCTTTCAGTCATTGTGCCCGAACCAGGCGATGCGAAAGCAAGGGGTCACCCTCTCCTTCCAGTCTTTGTGCCCGACCGGCGGCAGTGTGCGTCACCTTAGCCCATTGTACAATCACGTGCTCGTCTATTGAGGGGTTCCTTCTTGCCCTCAACTGCGAGAGTATAAAAACAGCTGCCCCCGGACGCCAAAAGGAGGGCTCCGATTTCTTCTGTTGAGTAAAGTGCTCTCCCGTCTCTCTACTTCGGTCAACCTGACCGCCAACTCTTTGCGATGTTAAAATAAACAAGTTGTTTTGTTGTTACCAGTCGACTCATGCTTTGCCGGGACCTTCGGATGCTTCCAGTTGTACCCCAGGCCGCCAGACCAACGCTACCCTTGGGGCTTGCGACCCAGGTACAACCACGGGCGTCAGCGCCGAGTTCCCAACAACCGATGCCATCGGTGGGATCCAAACATCTGGTGGCAGCGGTGGGATCGCCTCCGACTTCAAACAATATATAACGAGTGACAACCTTAGAGCACATATTCGACGCCTCTGTCGCGTACCCAGTCACTATATTGATGCTTTGCCAGCACAAAGACCTCAAGCCACATTTTTCAAGCTTGTTGCGACGCATCAAGATAACCTTCCGTCGGGCTTTACTCCAGCAGCAAGACCACTGTTACCCTTGTGGTTCCTACGACAGCCACAAGTGCGAATCACGATTCCGGGGATTACGAAGAAGACCCGTCATTCAACAGTGGCTCTACGTCAGTTCACACTGTCATTACTGAACGAGGCATATGAACAGAGAACGCACACTTACACCAATGGATGTGTCTCAGCCACCAGTTCCACAGGCGCTGTTATCAACCTGGCCTTACGCGTTACTTTCAATGTGTCCCATATGACGACCTCTACGGCAACAGAATTTGCCGCTCTACGTGCCGCTGTTAATTACATCGCACAAAAAAAAAAAAAAAACTCGAAAGTTCGTTGTTTTTTGTGACTCCACGGCAGCCCTTCAGAGTCTGCAGTCAGCCTTAAGACGCAGGACCTATGAACAACTGGTGTTTGAGACCAGACAGGTTCTTCATCGAGCCCTCATAATCGGACATGACATCATCTTCCAATGGCTTCAGGGGCACTGTGGCATCGTCGGGAATGATCTTGATGATGATGCCGCCCGGTCAGCCCATAAAGACACCCTGACACTTCCTATACCCATATCAAGGACAGTGCCCTGCTGCTGCCATTGTCAACGGAACCTGGGGCCAGTCAAGCTGCTTATTCCGCAGCATTTTTCCCCTTGTTTTTCCGCCACAATCATGTACCTCCTTGCTTGTGGTAACAAATAAATAATATTAAAAAAAGATGCTGCGAGGGGTCTGCGTTTACTTGCTCAAACCAAGATTGAAACTTTGTGGAACACCCCGATTTTCCCCAACTGGAATCTCCACTGGCTAGACCCTACATTGAAGCTGCAGATTCCATCGAACTTCTCCCGCCGTGATGCAACTTTACCATGCCGCCTCTGGTTAGAGGTGGTTTTTACGAAAGGCAGCTCATTCCTTATTGGAATGTCCGACACACCGATCTGTTACTCGGGCAACTATGAATAGATGATCGAGCACCATATTGTGTCTTTGTAATCTCTATAACAACGAACGCGACAGATCTTCGGAGGGTGTTAAACCGATTAGATAACAGACCATTTTCAGATACTAATATTCTCAGACCATGACCCCACGGGTCGTAGGCTTACAAAGCGACGCGGGCACTGCTACGTTTAATGAAAGTGACTGGCCTCAGTGACCGATTATAGGCGCGAATTTATATGGACATCCGCACGTATTCACGCCCATAGTACCTTCTTCCCTCCCTCTCCTTTTTTTTCTTCCCTTAAACCCCTTCCCCTGTGTAGGGTAGCAAACCGGACGTACGTCTGGTTGACCTCCCTACCTTTCCTTCCTTCCTTTTCCTCCTCCTCCTCCTATATTAAATATGCCCCACATTTTACATCATTATTAACGTTCACTGATGTGAGCTTTGCTGAGAAAGGTTCTCGTGAACACAGTGAGAACAGCCAAACAGTGGTCGCAGTTTTGAAAGCCCGACATCGCCGGCTTTACAGCAGCAGCCGCAATGCTACATCTAGTCTTGATTTTCCCAGAACGTGCTCCTTCCACCACTTACTTCGATTGAGAACAGCCAAAGTTATCTAAGACAGTGCAGTGGGCAGGCAGTATGTCCCACGTGTTTCGTGTCGCTGTCGCTCTCCGGTGTGTTCAAATGCAGGAGTCCAAACCACAGAAATCTCCTTGAATCGTTCCAGCTACTGCGTACAATCATCGCCCCTTCTCAACTTCAATGCAAAAGGTGCCGTCAGACCGTGATGTCTCACATTTTCCCCCAATGCAGCCTCAGTTTCAGGCAGCCCCGCCAAGGCCGTAACAAGCGCCTCATCCAGGTCGTGAAAGCACAAGCACACTGCATGACAACGGCTGATCTCTTATGCCACCCTCTGGCTGCATTCCCGTTACGAGAAAGCGCATCCTTATAGCAGCCTGGAAGACGTAGCACGTGACTATAGGAAACGTCTAGAAGTCGTCGTCACGCGAACAAGCCGTATGCACGCGGCTCACATAAGAGCGAGAGAAAAGGGGGGAAGCCGCTCCTGGCTTACGTATACGTAGTATATCAACGGGGAGAGCAGAGTTCCATAGAAAACACTCGGCCCCGAAAGAACCAAGAACAGGGACGGGGGAGATGGACCGCAGGGTTCGGCGCTCTGTTTCGGCGGCGGCGATGCTCCTCACTTCGGTGTAAAATACGAGGGCCGTTTGTGTCCCCTATCCTGGACAGTAATGGAGAAGCCGGCTTCTGCCGACCCGATAAAATTTCTGACGGGAAAAGAAAACACGCCAGTGCTGCTTGCGAGCGACCACATCCCCACCACCGGGCTTCTATATGCGAGGCCGTCGTGCAAGCACTGGAGAGGCGACGGCGGTGCGATCGTGCCTCTCCCTTTCACTGACCCGTCCGCCGACCGCCCCGGTCTTCATTCAAGGAAGAAGCCTTGCGATACGCCGAATGCAGGCCAACGGGCGTTCGGCTCTGGGAATCGCATTTTAGGCTCAGCACACCAGCAATTCATTCTTAATAGTCCCCTTTTACTTAGTTCTTCCTCTCTTTATTTTGTTTTCTTTGATTCTCTCTATCCAGTTGTTTATGGTCGCACGCACATGTTCAGAGAGTGGACGTGTTTTTAAGTAGGGGAATCTCTGTTTTTTTTTTTTTTTCAAGAACCAATTTCAGGGCTTTCTTTTTCTTTTTTTTCCTCTTCTTCTTTGACTCTCTTCAGTAGCGGAATGCGTGCCCCCGCATATTTCGCTCTTTTGGGATGCCGTAACCGTCGGAGTAAATCACTACGGGTGGGAGTTTCACAGGCCGCGCGGTTGAGGCGGGGTCAGCCATCGGTCGTCATTCACTGCGCCTGCGAGCACGCACACACGCTGTCTCTACTGCGTGCAATGCAAGGCGACTCCCACGGCGACTGCATGCACTGAGCGCGGGTTTCGCGTTGCGAGCGGCTCCTGCCCGGGGCTGCATGTTACGAGGCGCTGATGCCAGAACGAACTCTGACACGCATGCCGTTAGTTTCTCGCCCGTAGTTCTGTATCCTGCAATTCGCTTACCGAGTGCGTGCGACGAGACACGAGGTATGGTATGGTATGGTATTCCTTATGCGATCGCGCACACCCACTGTGGGGGATTGGCCAAGATTTGGATGAAATTAGGCTATCTTTATTAAAAACTGAAAATGGTAAAGCTAACTGGAGGAAATGAACAAAAATAAAATGTTTAAGAATTCAAGACAATCTCTTTGTAGCAATTATAAAATCCTCCACGGTTGAGCAAATATCCCTGTGGCACTGTCCAAGAGAGGAGGCTCCTGGAGAAAGGATATTTATAATTGAAAAGCTCAAACCAAGCTGTGTAAATCTTGATTCTAGATTTTTTCTATTTTTTCTTAAAGAACCCAGTTGAAAATGACAACAGAGGTTGTGTTCAGTACTACAGAAATTTCTGTAGTACAACAGGATTTTTCTGTAGTAACTACAGATTCCTGATGGAGCGACAGACTTTTCTGATGTACAACAGACATTTGTTGTTGCTACTACAGAAGTACAGTCTGTCGTATGTCTGTTGTTACAACAGAAAGCTGAAGCTCTACAACAGATTTTTGTAGTACTACAGAAAAATTTGTCATCACTACAGGCACCCTGTTGTCCCAACAGAAATGCTCCTGAAGTAACCCGAAAAACTTCTGTAGTGCTACAGAGAGCTGTTGAAATACTACAGAAACCTATTGTGGCAACAGGCCCCCAATTGTCACAACAGAAGTGTTCCTGATGTAATGCGACCAACTTCTGTTGTACTACAGAAAAATGTTGTTGTACGACAGAAACCTATAATTGCAACAGGCCCCCAGTTGTCATAACAGAAGTGTTCCTGAAGTAATGGACAAACTTCTGTTGTACTACAGAGAACTGTTCCACAACGGAAACCTATCGCCGCAACATGTACCCAATGATGACAACAGAAGTGCACTGAAATTGTGTGATGCGACAAGCTTCTGTAGTGCCCGGTTGAAAAAGACAAGAGGAATTCCTGTCGCAACTACAGAAATTCTGTTGTACGACAGAAGTTGTTGACATTTCTTAATTGGGAGACATTTCTGACGTTATGACAGAGATTCTGATTTCGCAACAGAAGCCTTCTGTCGCGACAACAAGAGTTCTGAAGTCGGAACAACAGCTTTATATCCTGACAGCGACTCCGACGTTATGACACCAATTCTGACGTCGCAGCAGAAACATTCGGTCGCGGAGGCCAAGAGTTCCGAAGTCGCAACAGAAGCGCTTTCCGTCGCGGTCCTTTAAAATTGTATGTTTTCGCATCGGTAGTGTACACTGTACTTTTCTCTTGCGCGGTATTCAATCGCGCTTCTTTGAAGCCGGCGATGCTGATGGCACCGACACCGGTATTAAAGTCGACGTGGCGAATAGTTATAATTGTGCCGTGACGACGCGGCACCAGCAACGCCCTACCGGCCTCCTCAAAATCGGTGGCTGATCAAAATCATACCATCTGCGGGAATGGCTGCGTATCCGTTCTTTTTTGGGGGGTAAGATGTGGCACACAGGCCTGTGGACTTACATGTGCTGTTACACTGACACATTAGTTAATTACCCAGGAATATTTCACAAGCTTATGCGAAGCGGAAAAGAAGATTTGGGTTGTTCCACAAAGTTGCGTGAAAAGCTGTCTCGCTCGGGTCTCATTAATCTGGTACAGTGCTGCCGTGAGAAGCCAGTATGCTGTCAGAAAGAACTCTCATCCACGAATGTTTATGTAGCTATTTTGCATTGAACACACGAATTATATGCGCGCTCAAAAGTGTAAAGAACGAGAGACAACTGTCGAAACTAGCAGTAAGAACCCTAAATGTCAACGTTGTCTATTTCTGAATTTCTTATTTAATATGGATATCGTACATCAAAATCGATGTTCTAGCACTGCACGATGTACCTGTCGATGGTATGAACACTCTTGCTCTTCTAGAGATGCGGCACTTGACGCGGTGGAGTGATAGCGGATCTTGGCTCTCAAAATGCAAATGTAAACATCAGCGCATCAGCACGTCGTACTATTCACATGGCCAAAACGTACACTCGAAGAGCATGGCAGGGGTGGTGCAGTGGTAAGATGCCGGGCTCGGAATCGTGAGGTCGCATGTTCGAATCCTAGGCGAAGACGTTTTTTTTTTCTAAATTTTTTTTTTACTTTTATGTTTTTCTTTTATGTACTAACAAATTTACATAACCTTACGGACGTCTCTGTCAATTTTTAATTAAATATTGATCAAGAACTACAGAACTTTCTACTACAGGACGTCACACTACAGACAACAGAACTACAGGCAACAGAACTACAGAACCAACGTCCCAAAATACGACAGACTGCAAAAATTTCCTGTTGTGTTTTTCAACTGGGAAGTGAAACGGCGGCAGAATAAGAAGAAATGCTCTATTGTTTAATCTTCTCCACAGACTGGGCACACAGAGGGGAGGGCACCAGACCAGCCCTGTGACGATAGAAGACACGAGCCCTTGCAGACTTCGTCTTTCACCGATTTAGGGAGGGCATATAGAAAATCTCATTCGTTTATTCGCACGAGGGAGGGGGGGGGTGATGAAGGTTATGGTGATGACTTTGAGGATGATGGTAATTATGATGATGAAGATATGCAAAAAAAACCAAACCAAGGGAATTAAAGGTAGGTTGACTAAACGCACGTGCCGCACGTGAACTTATTGTTCAGAAAAAACCTTGCCACAACATTGATAGTTGATAGCCTTAGCTTTAATAACACTTCGTTGTACTCCTTCTTAGTTTCCATTTCTTTTCGGTGCCTTTCTTGGGTTCTCAATAGTTCCGTTTCGACGTCTCCTCCTCCTTTCATACTTTTCCCCCCATTGTTCTCATCCACCTCAGCACGGTAGCAAACCAAATGCTCTCTTTCGGGTCGATTCCTCTCACCTATCTGTCTAACACTAGTATTCAAATAAGCATTTCCACGCTGCTATGAGCTGATTCGGAATGCATGCAACGGCCTTACTTTATAGAGGAAATAGTGGCGCCTTCAGGTGGCCCCGCCTACTTAGCTACTCGTCACGTAAACATCCATGACACACGTGGTAGCAACAGGTGAACAAACAACTAATAGGCCCCATTATCCGCAAGCACAGATTGAACCGGCAAAGTTCACTTACACGGAACAACGACCCTATTAAAGAAAGCATATACCCGTGCTTTATTGTTCTTCGTCTCAGCGGATGTTAGTGACCCGTCAGCGTCTCAACCTTCCAATTCGAGTGTGCGCACTCAGAGCATTCGCCGAGGCACGCCGAAAGGCACACGACTATTGTTGAGCCGTACGTGCCAGCTGGTCTTCTCACGCGCGCAAGAACGCGCACGCTGTTGCTAAGGCAATGCGGTTGCCTCGCTTCGCTACGGTTCCGTAGGTCGACGCGGGCCTCTGCCCGCCGTACTAGTGCAAATGCTGACTTCGCGCAAGTGTGGACTCACAGGAGATCTAGATTATTATTATTATTATTATTATTATTATTATTATTATTATTATTATTATTATTATTATTATTATTATTATTATTATTATTATTATTATTATTATTATTATTACACTCAAGGCACATTTCAGCCGTCGCCGTAATGTTCCGCATACAGCTACGCGCCGTATCCTGCATGCGCGAGTGAAAACGTACGAGGGTGATCCGACGATAGCGGCCCAATCTAGCGCACGCAAGAGAGGAAAGCGATGAGGAAGCGCGCCGTCTTCCATTCGCGCAAGGCACTGGAGTGAGGGGAGGGGGGCGTTCTACTCCGGTGGCTTCTGCCTGTGGCGCGGCTGCGTGGGCTCTATCTTGAAAGCTATCTGCAATGGGGACAGAAGCTTGAAGTTTGAACAGTGTGTGGATTCCTGATAGCTTCGTATGCGCTGTGTTTTTCTCCGCTTGGTTCGCGTTGAAGCGAGAGGCAGCACGAAGGTCTATTTGCTCGCTCCTGCTGCCGCGCTTCCTCATTCCAGCGTTTTGACAGCGCGTTTCCTCGGCCATCGAGTGTGAGGTTGTGTTAATGTTTGCTTGTGTGCGCGGAACACCATGTTTCTTAATATAGTTTGTAAGCGAATGTTTACAAGTTTATACGGCCGATAAATCTACCACCCTTACTTCGTATAGCTGTCTACTAATTTGATATCGCAATCGATGCTGCGCCTTTCGGGCGAAACTGCAACATTTATTGTCGTTGTTGTTGTTGTCGTTATTGTTGTTGTTGTTGTTGTTGTTGTTGTTGTTGTTGTTGTTGTTGTTGTTGTTGTTGTTGTTGTTGTTGTTGTTGTTGTTGTTGTTGTTGTTGTTGTTGTTGTTGTTGACATACAAAATGCCTTGAAACGCAATCCGACAATCCCTCAATTGATTTACAGCTTCCTAGGCTCTCCCGTAGTTATGCAAGCGCGTAGCGCGATCAATGTCTCCCAGTTAACAAAAGACCTTCAAACTTTGGGTCATCACGCAATGCTGGTGGGTTTACAAGCTATGCAAACAGTGAGAGCCCTTAAAAAAATATCTAACAAAGAGGGAGAGACACCGATTGTAGGAGGAGCAGGAGGAAAATAAAGAGAGAAGGCAGGGATGTTAACCAGAAATGCGTCTGGTTGGCTACCCTACTCTGGGGGACGGGAAAGAGGGAACAGAAAGATAAGATAGAAAGAGGGAGAGGAGGGGGAGGAAAGCCGCGGTGGGCCAGAGCAAGTCAAAAGTGCTCACATAAGCCAGTGGCCATAAGCCAGCTTTGTGGGCCGACGTAAGCCAGCTTTGTGGGCCGACGAGCGATGGGGACGGTTTTAAGTAGCACCCACACAGACACCAATAGTAAAAAGCTACAGACAGTATATATGCAGCTGCTGCATATCAAGACGTTGCGCAGATAGGTGCCCGTTGCCTATACCACTTTACCAGCGGTGCAGTGAACTAGAATGAGTCATAGTACGCTCTACCGCCGGGTCGCCCAAGTGGTTCAGGGAGCTGTGTGGCATAATTGTTTACTTGTCCTATGCTTCGGCGCACTGATGCATATCGTATTCACGTGTTCCTATAAGTGTCATGCAATAAAAGCATCGGCCCACAGGAAAACCTTGAGCCCACCATCCCGGGACTTGCAGCACGTGTATCGTGTTATAGACACTGAAATAATATTATACAGGGCCGGTTCTCGGCGCCGAGCGGGAGAAGTCAGCGATGCTCAGTCAAACGTGTCAGTTTTTATCGGAAGTTTTGACGTCACTCCGTGATCGGCTACATAGCTAGGTTGGCTGTCGAGCCCTGTTGCAGAGCAACTGTTGCATGCGCCAGATACTCCGAGGCTCGTTGGACCAATCGGTAACATACCCGTCTCAATCTCTGAATCCTTCACAAGAACATAGGCTGTTATCTTAGTTGGTTCATTATGATAATATGCAGCGCACGACAACTTGACGAAGTGAGAAGATAAATGTATACAGCACTGAATGTAGGCTTGTCTGTCCCGTCGCCGTGAGCTGCTGCCACTGCAAGTTATTCCTCTGGCCATAAACGCTTATCCATCCATCCATCCATCCATCCTCTGGGGCGTTGGGGGGAACAAATGTTCTACAGGAACTCCGGTGCATTATCTGATGACAAGAGTGGTGACCGGTCACGTACGACGTGCATTTGGAACTTTTGACCGATACCGTATGTGGACGTGCCGCGACCTCTTTCTAAAAAAAAAATGTTTTCGCAGAATCCCTTAAAACGAGCTAGAGCGTTTACAAGGGGTTTACTAGCTATAATCTGTACTGCTACACTCCGTTCCATACATATAGCAGTCAACGCTGTGGAAGCTACGAAAGAAATTCGGTCAAGAAAAGTTATCACTCCGTGCGTTCCGTCCATGCTTGGTTGGCTGTGCGCTGTTGGATCTTGAGGACAATCCCAATTGCTCTCCCCCAGATTTTTGGACCTTGCCGTTGGGTGCGGGAGTTGGCCGAAGTTGAGGAGGACTTTGAGATGAAAACTGGATGTTTGTTTACATTATTTACAGTGAGAGTACAAATAAATCAACAGTCATAAAGTCATTACGGGCCGGCAGCAACTCGGACGCTGCGGCCCGTGGCAAGAAGCTCGAAAGAGATGAATGAAGGAATGCTCTGTTGCTGCTCCCGGTCTCTGGCTTTTAACCCTTTCGCTGTCTCGAAGTCACGTCACGTTCGGCCAATCGGCGAGCCCGCTCAGGTGGCGTCATTTTCGGCCAATGCTAGGCGCCCGTGCGATTGTGTCACACCCGGCACACAGGGTCGCTCCTTGGACCCCAATTGTCCGAGGGCTTACTTCTCTCTGCGGTATTGCCTTCCCGGCCTGCAACTGCCTTCACAAAGGCGGATGGGGGGATTGCTGCCAGGGCTTCACGGTGCATTACAGCCGTCTTGCCTCGGGACCGACGTTACTTGGAACAGTGCCAGGCTCTCGCTACACTTTCGGGAAGAGTCAAGCAGTGAATAGCTCCACCTGCGGCGCACGAGGTTGAGGACGACAACTCATTTGCACGTGCCGCGCCTCGGGAACGGAATAGATCTGCTTCTGCGTTCCTTACTTAGGTGTGGCGCGATTCGATGTGGTTTGGTGAACTCGAAGGAGGCTCAGGAAAAGGTCCCGTATCTAACAGCGCCAACAGGGCTCCGCTCGCGCGAACATGCACGTGAGTGAGGCTCCTAGCTTGCGACTGGTTGCAAACAAAAAACCCGAAAACAACAACAACAATAAAAATTATCTAAAACAACGCCTTAGCAGCCGTATACCGCAGTATGTTTGTTTCTAAGGACTAAAACTTGTTTCATTCAACACTGAGCCGATATGAACAACAGTTGCGCACGATCGCGGTCACAAGACATCGAACTATAATACAAGTGTGAACGAAGCCACCGCAAGAAGTGTCTCTAGCCTCCACAGCGTTGACTGCTATGTATGGACCGGAATACAGATAAAAGGTCAAAAATGGCCTTAAGATTATGCGACAAAGAACACCCTATCGCATGAGCACCCACAGCGAGTAACTGGTTCTCAATCAAAGTTTCAATCACTTCATGCGCCACAACCGGCATACAACAAGAAAACAAGGATGTGCGACCCAAGGACTGACCGGTATAATGCAAGGATTCCTAGCGCTCGATTCTATATCTTCTTTTTCCCTCACCCACCGTTCGAGGGCCGGTAAACCCAGTTGATATAAAGCGAGCGGACCACTGACGAGGCGCGACAAGGAATCGCATTGGAAAATAATCGCTATAAATTTTGTTCCTGCCGTGAGGCAATCCCTCCTAGATATCAGGGCCTGTGCACTCTGCTTTATGACGTCATGCTACTTGGACCGAAATTTCCATTGCCAAGCCCGTCGTGACGAAAGCGGTGACGGCAAAGTCACCGCGGCTCGGCAATCGGGCAAGGTAGCATTACGTCACGGATCGAAGTGCACCGGCCTTGTCCTATCAAGGAGAACTAGCCTGAGGCCGTATACATATTTTAAGAATTATGTTGTTGTTGTTGTTGTTGTTACCTATACAGTGACGGATGCGGGCGACTTCATGGGCATGCATGGCGTCGTGCGCACCAGTGACGATGGACAAATAAAATGAAAAATTGAAAGGGCTTTTTTTACAGAATACGGCCGCTGCATGCCCGTCTTTGCTGCGGGTTAAAAATGACGAAAGCGCGAAAAGGGGCTGAGAGAGGAGGAGTTTGAAAGAATACCAGCGAGAACATATCAGCTGAAGCACCTGTGAGGAAAAAAACGCTTTCAAAAATAAAACGTGAACTCAAGAAAGCCGCGAGACGATGAGGCGATAAACAGAACTAGACAACAGCTCGAGCGATCGCAGCACAGATTTTAAACCGTTCATACGTAAAAGGTCGATGCAGCCTGGAGGAAGAATTAAAGGCTGGAAGTCTCGGTGTATACTCACCCTCCAAGTATGTGCCTTCGAAGACGCCAAATTACACGCTTTGTCATTTCTTAAAACAAATACATGCAGAAATCTGGCTTAAGCTTCAATGTGTATATACTCATTTAAATGTCATCTCTCCATCTGCTTTGCCGCTTCTTTCTTTTCATGATTATTTTTATTATTTCTAGGAGCAGGTTACGCGCGTCGAGGGTATTGATTCGGGGATTTCGGGTTTAAGTGGTGCCCGCCCCGCCCTCGCGGGGATTACGAAGCTGCGCGTTGTGAGCCTTCGGGCCGGAGCCAGACGCGAAAATGCGCACGTACGTCGCGAAGGAGGAGGCGGAGGATATAAAAAAAAGGGGGAGAGACACTTGCTTTAATTACGCACTTCCTCATAATTGGGAGGCATTAAAGGCATACGGGCTTTGTTTGCATCTCTTTTTGACCGTTGCTCCTTCTCATTCCGGTGCCGACTTCAACTTCTTTCTCCCTGAGATACTCTCCGCCACTTTTTTTTGTCTTTTTTTTCTCATCTTGTTTGCTTTTCCTCCGCCTCTCCGAGGAAAACCAAAAACGACGAGGCAAGGTCCTTTACGGCGCGCCGCCCTATTTGAATCCCAAATTAAGGCCGAGCAGGAGCAATCAGGTCGGTCGAAGCAAAGAAAAGAAACAGCCACTTGCGCTAAACTGGCTTCAGGCCGCTGCTTGGCTGTAATGAGCCGGTGTGTGTGTGAGGTTCTATGCGTGTATGCGCAAGGAAGAACGACGCTTTTAGCAGGCGTGTGACTTTGCCGTGCACGGTTGGTGGCGGGAGCCCTCTTCTCTCTCGTCTCCTGCAGACCGAAGGACCGCGCTCCGACTTTTATGGCGCACAGAGCAATGCATTTCAAACGAGCCAGAAACTACTTTCTGTGCGCTCGGGCTTTAATCCCCGAGATAGGTCGTTCTGTAAACATACGGCGACGATTGTTGATTCAATTTCGCTTGAGCCAAGGTGCTATGGTGTTGACGAGTTAGTTCTTCCGCTTTTATTTCGGTAACCCGTTTTTATGCGCGCATGGCTAATGACTCGCGTCTGGCTCTTCAAAGCATACGGTCCGGTTCGTTGTTAGGTAGTGTTATGGACTGCGCAAGTCCAAAGAAGCGGCAGTCCAGTCGTGTTGTGCAGAAATTTGACGCCAGTACTCGCGCTGATTGAGAATGAGTATATTTTCTTTTTAACATCCAGGGACTCAGTGATTACATTTCTTTATTAAAAACTAAATTAACAAAAAATAACGAATAAAAATTTTATTTACTCATGGCCTCAAGGTCTAGCCATTGCGGCATTCCCAAATATCTGCTTGAAATGTGATGCCTGTTTGAAGGTCACACATGGGGCAATTCGGTGTTGCCGGCGAGTCAAGATTGAGTGCAGCGCCGCTCTGTACTCATTGTCATCGGTAGGTCATAGCTGGGGTCGTTGCTTTCCCAGCTATTATTCTTATGAGTGCGACGGAGACTGGTCGTGTGAGGCCCTGGAGGTAGCGGCCGGGCCTTTGCAGGATGGAATACATCGTTTCTTTGTTTCCCTGTGCGGTTCTTTTGCTTCCTTTAGTTCGATCCGGCGGTGAAATTTAATCGGTTGTTTGTAACGCTGCTCTCCCTCTGTTTCTTCAGGAATTTGTAGCGTTTTCAGAGCGTGGTGCCTATCGATTCCCTCGCACACCACTGTGCCCGAGAACCCAGAAGATCTGGATATCTAGCATTCCGCCTTAAATGAACTTGGCTCGTCGACGTATTCTTATATGAGGGAGTTATCTCACAAGCTTGCTTGGGTTCTTTTAGAGCTGCAATAGAATCAGTGACTAAGCTGAATGGCAGGTATTTGCTCATTGGTAATAACACCTTCCAGGACGCGTCTAGTGCGTAACCAACTTCCAGTCGTTACAGAATAAGTGGACCTTTGTTATCTGGTCATTCACGGGAGACATCGTAGTTCTTTTGCATGCCAGGTCCACCCGCATACGAAGCTATGCCCCTGTGTTCATCTTGCAGTGTATGCGTGCATCCATGCATGTACACGTGATGCGTGCCCTGCTTGCAAGCATTCACATTTTGCATGTGAGCTGCTGCCAAGTGCTGTCACTCAGGAGTATTGCTAAGCGCCCCTGCTCTCGGCGCTACCTTTGCAGACACGAGATTTTCTATCCCCCCCGGCGGTAGGGACGGACCGTCATGACGTTCCAGATATTCCATGCACGATGCTCGCGCTCAAGCTGTGAACCTCCTCTGCTCTTGTAGTTCAGCGATAGTGTTCACTTGGGCGTACCGAATCAAGATTAATTTGCGCCATTTTAAGTAGGACCAGGCGTATAATACTTGCTGAAATGCGTTCTCTCTTCTTCTTTTTTTGTCATACAGAGAGGATAAAAAAGGTACGAAATTCTTATCTCTTTCTGTTTATTTGCCTATGTGCAACTCGTTAGTGTTTGAAATTAATGTCCATTCGAATATGTTACAAGGTCCACACTTAGGGAGAGGACAAATGCGACATTGTCAGATATAGTATATAGGTTTCATATATCACAAAATACGGTCTTCGTAAAGATAGAACACTTGCATGTGCTGACTTGTTGTGGCCTGTCTGGTGGTTAGAGTTATGCTACATCAATTAACTGCACGAAAAACCGCATTTGTCGTCCAAACGTTCATATGTGCACTCGCCACTCGTGACCTGCTAGCGTTAAGAAAGCAGCGTATAACGTCCCCGAGAAAGCGACTTCCGGGGCACTCACGGTGCGACGCTTTAAGGTAACGAAGCTGCAACGGCGCTGCAAGCACAACAAGAGAAATCAATATCTGGATTACTTTTCCACGCTGCAGAGAAAAGCTAAGACACGCTATGGTCATGTGAAACGCAGTATCTCACTTCAATCTGTATGACTGGCTGTCGTTTCGTCTGCTCATATAGTACCCTTTACAAAAGTCTTTGTTGACATTCTAGAGAGCTGGATCCTGTTGTGTTTCCAAAGCCTTCAATAACCTTCCAATGAAAGAAAATTATATTCAATTTTATCCTGAAATTTTCTCGGAGGCGAAACCAAAAGAGGGGCCGTCACTTGCGACTCAGGCGCCGTCGTCTCGAGTGTTCGAAGACGTCTACACTTCCCGCTACTACGTGCGCTACTTTGATCTTAATTGTACGCAAGTTGTGCGTACACCTTGTTCTATATTTTCTCTAAATAACCAAATTATCGTCACGTCCATATTCTTTATCGGCCGTCACCGTGGCCATGCACATCCGTCAATGGCACAAAAAGTGATTCGTGCACTAGTACAGTACTTGAAGTGCACCAGTTTGAAAGACCGCTTACAGTGTCCCTTTGCGTCCTCCCACATGCACTCAATGTTCACTCTCTACCTCTTTCTTTTCCTCCTTTCCCTCACCCTCAGTGTAGGGTCGCAAACCGGGCGCTCGTGTGGTTGACCTCCCTGCCTTTCTTCTCCTTGCTTTCTTTCTCTCTTTCTCTACCGCATAAACAGCAGCAAAGAAATGCTTATTGTCTAAAAAATGTCAGGCTCTTATTTTTCTGTCTTCGTACGTGCGTCAAGTAATAACAGCAAGGAGGTCACTGCGGGACAAGGCGTATTGTACTGCCGTATTGTTTTCTTTGATTTTTTCCTAGAAGAGAGATGTTTCTTGTTCTTTTTTTTTCAATTCCACCCTTTTTGTCGCCAGCAGCAGCAGCAGCAGCAGAAACGTCAAGCGAACCGCCGCCGCAGCAGTGCAAACTCGGCGCTCTCGGAGTGAACCGAGCCGCGGCGAGCGCTGAGTCAGCCGGAGGGGGGGGGGGGGGGGGGGTCCGCACACGGGGCGACAGGCGGAAGGCGCGGAGGGCGGTGCCCGCAGGCAAAGCCACACTGCAACGGCAGCTCGGAGACAGCGGAGAAGAAGGCCGCAAAGCGCACGCGCTAGCGGAAAAGGAAAAAGGAAGCTAGCTGGCTGCGCGAGGAAACGCAAAGTGGTGTCTTTTTCTCGTACTGCTTTTTGCCGACACCCCCCTCCACAGCCCTCTTCTGTCCGGGGGCGACAACCTCGTCGTCCAATGTTGCTTAGAGCCGAGCCCCGCGCTGTTATAACGCGGCCACGTCGGCGCTGAAGCCAGTGGAGCCCACATGTTTACACGCGTCAGTTCAGCGCGTGTAAGTTTGGCGCCGCGTATCATCCTCGAGGCACTGCCCTTGTTCCCCTCGGTGCAGTGCACGCCCGAGACCGCGGCAGAGCGGCGCCATCGCGAACAATGTAGCCTCGCTCATTCGTCTTGAGAGCGAGGCCCAAGACCGACCAGAACCGCGCCCGGGTATTTAATGCATCGCGTACATTTCTTATATAGCGACCCGCTTGTGAGGCGGTGGTGGTGGTAGAAACATTTATTGCCAATGATGTGAATGGTGGGCGCAGGCCGCGCCTGAGAAGCAGCTCGTCGTGTGCTCTTAGTGCTTCGCGCGCGGTCCGTGCCCTCGTTTGTGAGGCGCTTGTAACGTCAACTCGGCGATGGAAGAGTGTCGGCAAACGCGCCGCTCTGCCAGCTTCCCACGATGACACAAGCGCACATGTGCGCTTGTGGGCAGCCCACGCAGAATCGACGGTGCGTGCATTACTGCAGCGACGAATACGAACGTTGGACTTGTCAGTGAGCCCCGCGGAGGACAACGCTACCTTTGGTCGTAGACCGGAAGGCAATATTGGAGATTTTCAGTACATAGCACTGCGTATATATGACGCCGCGTCATATCGCAAACTATCGCTTTGCGGGACGCGGCAGCGCTTTCGGTAGCGGGCTTTTAGTGCCGCGCACGTAAGCCAAACCATAAGCCGCCGGAAAGTGTAGCCGCATGGTCATACGGTGCCCTAACATGGTGGTGGTCGCCTTTGGGGCTGCCATTTTGTGAGAGCGAGATGTCTCGATCGCCCTCTCCCGAACGAGACGGGAGTGATGAGGATGGCGCCCCTATACGTACGCGGACAAAATTATGGGATCCGTGCGTATATACACATATATGCCACTCTCTGGCGCACAACGCTAACTTTCTCGTTGCGTACGGCACATGCGTACTGTCCAAGATTTAGCGCTCGCATATACACAACACGTGAGCCGCCATCTATACACTGTACTAAAGCTCTCTATAATATGATGTCCGGCGAAGCATCAGGCCGGCAGGTGCCTTGAACTGTACTTATACGAGGTGCCGTCGCGAACACTTCCGCAAGATTATCGGATTTTTCCTCTAGCTCAGGACGGTGGCCGCGCGCGGCAGTAATCTCGAATCGCGTTGTGGCAGAATCCGCCCGAAGGGATGCCGACAGGAAAATTTTACTTCCATATCCCGAATGAACTACACGCTTCTCACTAGAAGGCTTCGGGAGGAGAAAGTTTCAGCGTGTACGTCAGGCTACACAAGATTAGAAGGAGCCCCACTTGTATACGGGCGCGGCTTGCAGTGTTTTATAGAGAGAAGTTACGCATTTTCGTCAAAGACTGCAAGCTCGTTCGAAGAGAGCGCCATTAGTTGCCACGCCGTTTTAAAGCCATCATATTCCTGAGGGAGCCTGCCAGAAGGGCATTGTCAGGTCTCCTTTCATTAATCGAAGCGGCCAGGTACCGGACATTTGCGCTAGTGACGGAACTCTTTTTAGTTCGCTTGAACACTGGTGGTGGAAAGAGAATGCAAGGAAGGACACAGGTACTTATTTCATTTGACCTTATTTTCATTACAAAAATTGTAATAACAGTATCTTCTCCGACCGATTTACGGCCAATCCACCATAGTGGACTGCGCCATTTCACTAAGGAACAAGAACAAGGTCAGTAAAATAAAATAGTCGGTGGGAACTATTACGAACACACACGGTGAAGTGCGCAACCACGATCATGCAGTCACTGCTCGCAATCACTGGTCCCGACCAACGCCAGTGCAAATCACTTTCAAGACGTGCAGTGTCTTGTGAATAGTCAGTATTTCGCCACAAACTACGCGCGAAAGCATCGAAACATAAATTCGTTAGTCTGATAGTGCTACTTTGCAGAAATTCATGCCAGCAGCGACTTCGCGAGGGCTACAAAGCGGCCGCTGAAGCAACAGCCAATCAGCAGAGCGGTCCACCATTAAAAGGAAGACATGAGGGCAAAGCATATCCGAATTTTATCATCTGGCAAGTGTGAAACCGCCTAAATTTGCAGCAGATAACTTGTAGTTGGTAGCTCTCAGTCTTTCCAACACCCATGTGCAGTGCATTGGCATTGCTTCCGTAGCGAGTTGCAGCTAGGGGATGTGCGGTGGCTGGCGATCTTCGGGGAAGCGACCGTCGAAACCTGCCCGGCCCGCTGCGGCGACTCGCTTTGTAAGGACGACAATGCGCCGCGTCCCCAACCGAACGGCGCCGGGATGTCTAGACGCAGCCGGCGGACCAAGTATTGTTAGTGGATTCGCCGTCACCGTCACGGTTTGTTTGGAGCGGGGAAACTCCTGGAAGAAGATGGTTTGCGGCGCCGTCTCACGGGCCTTAGAAGTCGTCAGTCGATGGACAGACGCGGCGGCCACTGTCTGCAGGGTCTGTTCTGGGATCAAAGAGGCGCCTGCTCGGGTCAAGACCTCTGTCTGCGAGAACCCTCTCACCTCGGTGTGTTCAGTTAAACATGTGTGGAAGTGAGTGTGTAATTCCTCCCCGTGAAAGGCTACGACGACTTTGGGCGCTTCCAGGTCGATGCTTGCACAGCCGTTTTCCCTGACCTAGGTATCTAGGGAGGACAGAGTGTACTTAAGCAGCCGTTTTCGGCTGTTCAGGGTGCATGCATTCTCTTTCAGTCATGCTAGACTGATGAACTGTAACGTTCTCATGTAGATACTGTAAATAAATCCCATATTCCTCGTTCTCGCTGAAAACAAGTCTCTCCCTTCAACAACCTCCTGAGCGTGGATGAGTTGGACGACGGCACGGGCCAGCTACCATCTATTTCATGCCCGATCCCAACCCTTACAACTGGCTGACAGCGGTGACACGTACTTCGCGACGTGGTGCTGTGTCTGCGGTGAGTGCTTGGTTCTTGCTTTAGGGAAGCTGGATTGTTGATTGTTAGCTAGGTTGAGTTTACCTAGGTATGTTTAGCGAGTAGAGTGTGAGCAAAGTGTGAGCAGCGCATTTGAGCTTTCCCTTTAAAACTGAACCACAATATACGTTAGGTCCACACACGCTAGTACACGCGCATGTATAAGCCTCCTCCTCCTCCTCCTCCTCCTCCTCCTCCACCTCCTCCTTCTTCTTCTTCTTCTTCTCATAAATGGTTTTGACAACACGCATCATGGTGGCCCGACTGTGTATATGTACATGCAGAAACTAATGATGGACTTCTCGATTTATTGCAGCGAGAAACGCTATATTTGCTTCGTCTCTCTGCGATCTAGTTTCGTAATGTGTCCTCCCTTTCCAAAACTTCTAGGCTATATATATATATATATATATATATATATAGTAACGGATACGAAAGGCAAGTACAAAAGGAAAGAGTACACGAGAAAAACGCACAGTTTTAGAGGCGGGACTGCGCTACGATCACGCTACGATCCATCGCCCATCTCCTGTAAATAAAACCATTTCTTCACAACATCGCTCTCCAGCTATATATATGCGAGCGCATATGGAGATTATATATATATATATATATATATATATATATATATATATATATATATATATATATATATATAGTTACCGACACTCTAAATAAGATAGTCGAGAATGGGCACCTACACGAAATTCACAGTGCAGCGGCATGTCCCCAGAACGTATGCTTTCGAAAGATAAATTCAACCGTTATTTGGTCAGAGCTACACCTGATTACGCTGCGGCGAATGCAATGCGCTGCAATGACGCACGCAGGCTGGCGATTGAGCTGCACTGCCGCTCCCATCATATTTAGCGCAGATAATTCATCACGTGACGTCACCCAACTGCCTGTCATCGCTGTGACACAAACGCCGGGAATGCTTTCTTGAATTACGGCGACTCGTACACAGATCGTACACGTATACTGAAGCCGCGCAGCTGGTCGCAGTGTCGTAACACTTGCGCGCACCTCTCGCGCGGAGGACCGTGCGCGTAATGTATGCGCACGGCACTGCCCGAACACAGCCCCGCGTTACGACCGCAGAAACGACACGGCCGTGCGCGAGACGCTCGACGTCGCTTGCATCGAGTGCCGCGTCGTGCGTGCGTGTGTGCCTCGGGTCGATTACGCAGCCGTCGCCGGGCCCTCTTTCCCAAGCGGGCGAACTGTGTCATTCATCGATTTCCCGCTGGGAGGGGTTGCAGAGGTCCGCACGACCGGCTGCTGGCAAGTCTATGCGTGTCCCTGCCTGAAACAGAGGCGAACGGCCCCGTGCGCGTATAACGACAGTTGAAAGTTTCGCGAGCTAACGATTGAGTCGGAGATATCCCCGCCTTCGGGTCCATCATTAGAGGATTGAAAAATTTAAGAAAGCAAGAGAGCCCCAGCCGAGACGAGCCTGAGCTGCGTTTCCATTGCCATATTGCGTACCGCCGTGCATGTATAGCATATGCATTTCAACCGCGCGCACATTGCGTGCCCTTTGTGTCATTAGTCGCATAACGTCGCTCTCGGGGCAGGGCTCCTCTTTGAAAGAGTGCCTTGTGCGCGTGGTGTTTGTTCCCTTCACTTGTTCGCTGATCGCCGATTCGATCTATACTGACGGTCTTTCTGCAAGACGAAATGAAAAACAGGAGGAGGGGTGGTGGGAGGGGGAAGTAACGGCGAGACGGTATTAAACTGAAATGCGCGAGAATCATATGAGAAACGTTTATGTATACTTATGCTCCGTAACCCGACCGGGACTCGGAGTGCACCGAAAGCGTGCGCGATTTTTTACGTGCCTCTGAACGGTCCCGAACAGGCACTTCCATGCTTCAATGGCACGGTGGTGAGTCAGAAAGGAATAAACCATCTGTTCGTAATATCAAACTCCGTATACGTTGAAGACGTATTCCTGGACTATTTCACTAATGATTCGGGCGTTCTCTGCATTTTTGAAACATCTGCCCCAGTACATGTATAGTGCAAAGCGAAACCGTCGGCACATACAGCACCACAAAGGCAGGTATGTTGGCATGCTAAAACAGTTTAATATATTAAGTGCTCGGGTTTGCCTTGTTCATCGACAGCGTGACCATGCATGCTGTAAACGATCTGAGTAATACTATGGTTACGCTTGTATTTCACGCTGTGCAGGCTGCTTTGTACGAAGTAATACGTTCTCTCTCTCTCTCTCTCTCTCTCTCTCTCTCTCTCTCTCTCTCTCTCTCTCTCTCACACACACGCACGCACACGCACACGCACACGCACACACGCACGCACGCACACACACACACACACACACACACACACACACACACACTGTATCTAGCTTCCTATTTACTTTCTCGGAAAGCCCCTGACAGTCGTCACGCGGCTATGACTGCATCGCAGGCGTTGTACTTTCCCCCGTTGTTTTAATAACACGTGGCATGCATATGCTGTTGTTTCCATCTCCTTCCCATGAGGATCCGCAGATGCGAGTTAGCATTCGTAACGCGCCGCCGGGACGTGAAAACCGTCCACGGGCAGGTGCGGCACGCAAGCTTTATGGGCGCACCGAGGAATATTGCGAAACGCTCCCTCCTCTAAACTTTCCTGGACGACACACGCCGTATACATTTCCAAAACCGAGTTGTAAACATACACAAGCAACTAAAGCCTGCAAATTCAAGCCATTTTCGCTAAAAGGGGCCATCCGCTTGGCCATTTCGCTGTCCGTGCAACCCTATATTCGTTCGTTTTCTTATTTGTTGTCTTTCTCGTTCATTTCTTTTTTCTTCTTGTTTCCGGCGCACGACCCATACCGTTTGTCTTTGGAAATCTGGCAATCGTGAGCAATGCGCGATTCTCCCTTTTACGACCCGCGTCGGTCGGCCGTTATATGCGAGGCTTTGCCGATCGGTCGCGGTGTGCGGCCACCTCGCCGAAGCTGCAACGGGGGTTGAACGAATAGCCGTCGTCGTAAAAAAAGAAGCACGCGAACATATTGAGGCGCCTCTGCATCGCTGGCGCCGCAACTTCGAGTCCGCCCTGAAATGCGTTATTTAAATGCAGCTCCCGAATCATCCAGTATGCAGCGCCGCAGCCTACGTCGAGATCGTGCACCACAGTCATCAGTATTCTAGTTCTGCGTCGTGGCCCCAATGAAAAGCAAGAAAAACGGGGCAAAACAAAGCGTGCCCGAGCAAGTATCGCAGCTCAGCTGTATTTCCTGCGCGTGCAGGGAGCAAAAGAAAAGAAAAGAAAAGAAAAGAAAGAAAGAAAGAAAGAGGAAGAACCAGCCCGTGGGCAAATGCGAGAGGAGTTGCATCGCGTGGTGGCAAACGAACAATATACACGGAACTCGAGGGCATTGCGTAGAATAGGGGCAACACGTAGTTGAAATAATGTTGAATTTGGCATGCGCCATTGCCTGGTGGGGCAACGCATGCGTATACACCGATCGTTTTAGATGTCCGTTAATTACGTCGTGGATTTCTGTCATGTATACTGAGATATCGTAACCTTTTGGCATATCTGTCTGGCATATATATTTGCCAATTCATGTTCTTTTTATTTATTGGTTTATTTATTAATTCTTTATTTTAGTTGTCCTTTCTTTCGCTTTCCCTTGCTTTTTGTTATGTTTTTCTTAAGGGGACATGCAAGATTCCTACAAAAGAAAGTAGAGAGTTTTAGAATAGGGGCCCCAATAGTTTGGGGCCTCAAAGAGCTTTGCGGGTGCTAGCGTTGGGGCATGCAGGAGTGAAGAGCTTTAGAATAGGGCTTCGCGTTTGCGGATAGCGTCTTGCTCTGACAGCGCCACTACGGCGTCAAAGAAAAACTATCATAAATAATTAAGTAAAATATACCCTTTTATGATCGGAATAGCAATTTTAACTCGCGTGTATTCGCGTTTATTTACAATTTAGAAGTTATTCTGTAAGCAGCAAAACAATTAGTTGTGCTTAGTTTTGAGCAAACCAACTTTACATATGCCTTCACCAGCGAAGCTTAGCCGTGTTAGGCCAATGGTCGAGCCATACGATCCACAATCGAATTCGGAATCGGCGGCGTCTAATGCATCGCTCTTCATAACACACTCTAGTCGAGAGAAAGCGACAACCGCAGTCACTTCTCCTAGCTTGCGAACTTCATGCGTTACCACGAATCGAACCCAGTTTGGCGCTAGGTTAAAGCCGTCGCTTCGATGGGTGCCGTCATGTTTTCTGACCCAAAGCTTTTGGGGCCGCTATTTGGGCTCCCGCTAAATCGGTGAAATGGCGTTCCCAACGCAAAACCGTAACGCAGTTTGCGTCTCGCGCATGCGCAGTGGCTTTGACGCTATTTCTTTGGGGCCCCAAAGCGTTTGGGGCCCCTGTTCTAAAGCTCTCTAGTGAATATAGCCGTTACGACAACCACAGGCGTTATATATGATAGCTTTCGTAAGATTACATCATCAGGTGCGGAAAATGCGTATTTTAATGTTACTGTGCGGAACTCTTAAAGTTAGAGGCGCAAGGAGGAAGAGAAGACATCCGGACTACCGTTTTAATTACGCGACGCGTGTGTACCGCCTGTGCATAATTAACACATCTTTTCCGGCAATTATATGCGTATACGCCTGACCGGCTAGCAAGGATTGAATTGAATTAAGGGGTTTTACGTGCCAAGACCACGATATGATTATGAGGCACGTCGTAGTGGGGTACTCCGGTAATTTGGACCACGTGGTGTTCTTTAACGTGCACCTAAATCTAAGTACACGGGTGTTTTCGTATTTCGCCCCATCGAAATGCAACCGCCGTGGCCGGGATTCGATCTCGCGACCTCGTGCTTAACAGCCCAACACCATAGCCACTGAGCAGCAGCGGCGGGTGGCTAGCAAGGCTTGCGAACGCGCAATGGCCTTACCCTAAGAAAGTACGTCCTTTCGATCCAGCCGTTTAGTGCGTGAAGCGGTACGTATATAGGGGGGAAAATAGAAAGAAAGAAAGAAAGAAAGAAAGAAAGAAAGAAAGCGAACTTAGGACAGAAATTATTACCACGTGTCGCCATCTGTCATGAAGACGTAGAAAATCCCAACGAAAACATTATGAGATTCATGAATACTTTCGAATACGGTTGTTTATAACAAAGGGTCGAATACAATCTCCGGAAATAAATTTGGTTTGGAAACGAAAATCACGCGTATACCCAAATGCAGATGTTATTGTGCAGTCAATGTCCCTCCTCTCTTTTTTTTTTTTTTCAGGACTAAAATGCTTAATTACGTTCGGGATAACTAAGCGGAACTCATCCAGTTACTAGAGGAAACGGGGCAGGTTTCAGCAGACATGCAGCTACCTAATATTCTTGCCTTTCTTAGTCGTTTATTTTCCTTTTACGCTACACCGTGTGTCCCAGCTAACGTTAGCCAAGCCGTTGAAAGAAAGTCATGTAGAAATTAAGAAAGTGCAAGTTACAATTGTAAAACATACGCTGTTCTTTCGTCACAGGTACGATCTTCCTTGTCTTATATCTGCTTGGCCAACGTTAGCTGGGACACCCTATATAGTTATCAATCTACACCATGCTTCCGCAGGAAACACAAGGTACGGCTCGATCTTCGCTGTACAAAGGCGCCGTCGAATACAATCTGATCGCGCTTGATGCGTTGTGTCCTTACAAGCATCTGTCATTCGGCAATCGCTTTTCTCTCCACCTCCCCACCCGTTGCTTCACGGGCAGATACGTTCGTTATGCATCGGGGACGAGGCAAGAGGACTCGTGCACGGCAGATGCCCTCGTTGAGCGTGGCAGCTATACGGCGGCGGCGGCAAATTAAGGCCATCTCGAGGAGCTGGAATCGCCTCCGAAGGGGGCGTGCACTTCGCGAGAGACGCAATAAGTGCCGCCGGGAGTGCGTATACGCGGCCAGGGACCGCGACGGGAGCGTCAGCTGCACAGCGCCAACTCTTGCACCTCGTCTCACACACGCGCCGAGCGCGGCAGCTGTTCGCTACGACAGCAGCCGGCCTGCTGATGGCTGCGAAGACTAACAACTGCAACACGCGCCGGCGGCGTACGCATCACACAGAGGGCGATAAATAGGGGGAGGCGTGGGGGTGGGGGGAGGTTTGCATGCACGCAGGAAGGTGGGCCGGGGCTCCTGTGCCGTCGCCTAGACCTGCTTATGGCGGCGTGCCCAGGACGTGTACACACACACACACACACACACACACACACACACACACACACACAGAGCGTGCCGCCGACCCGCGATGGTATATGGCCCCGGACGCGCAGTGGACGGACAACGCGGTGCCGGGGGTTAGCGCCCTCGTTACGGCGAACCGTGACCCGCCGCCTTGTCACTGCTCCGTTGATGCCAGCGGCGCGGAGTTGCGTCGCCGCGGGCTCTTTACACCGCGGATCCGCAAGAAGGCGCAGAGATTTCAGATGCACTCGCTCCATGGGGGCGTTCCGCTGAGACGCGACGAGAAGACGAATAAAAAATAATGATAAACGTGGACGAAATCCGTTCGGTGCGGCGCTTGGGCACAAGTGCCGAAAGAAGCTGCATTGACAAGTTCCGGATCGCTTCGGCAACATCGCAGCCGAAAACGCTTGATTGTTGGAAGTGTTTACGAGCACAAAACAATTTTCATCTGTAAAATTTTTATGTAGACATAGAGAGAGAGAGAAGAAAAATGATGAATGAAAGGCAAGGAGGTTATAACCAAGACTGAGCTCAGTTTGCTAACCTGCACTGGGGTATATATATATATATATATATATATATATATATATATATATATATATATATATATATATATATATATATATATATATATATATATATATATATATATATATATATATAAAGGAATGCAGGAATGTTAACCAGCAGTCAAGAGACCAGTATACGCTACCCTGCGGCGCTGGCGAAGGGAAACGGAAGGAATGAAAAGATTAGGATAAGAAGAGAACGTCCATGCACTGTTGATATGGCCGACGTGGTGTGACAGTTCTCTGCTCCAGATCACAGACGGTCACTCAGTCCGGCAGCCTTCATAAATCGCAGCAGCGCTTTTATGGCCTTTTGTAGCTGCGACATGCGAGACTATGGTCCCAATATCTTGTTCAATGTGAAAGGTTTTCCAACTAACTGATTTTTATATGTGCGGAGGCCATGTGGGCTTACAGGCGTCCCTAGGGCCAACATAATCTACACAGCACCACATAAGCGTTATCTAATATAAGGCCATTAAGTGCTCTGTAGATGCTCAGTTGAGACTGTAGACTACAGCAGTATGCATTTACCGGCAACTGCACGAAAATTAGGCGGAATAGCACATGTATAGCGGTACCGTGTTCCTCAGCAGCAGCCAGCCGTTCATGCTTGAGCACACCATATGGAGTTCCTCAATCTATATAGGCACTGTATTTCGTTTAATTTTGCACCCATATAAGTTATATGGTCTGCTATCTGGTTCGAAAGGATCTATGAGTTACGGGCTGAGAGCATTGGTGGGAATGGAAATCGGCCGTATAGGTCGAAAAAAAAAAACATGTTCGCCCCGCCTCATGGGATTCGCCATGGGACACGGCATTGCCATCCGTAGACCGCGTACGATGACGACGGTGACGATGCTGATGATGATATGTTGATGTTGATGAGTGTCGGGAGTGGTGGTGGTGATAAAGATAACGATCACGACGATGTGATCATCAGCTATGGCGCGCACCCAAATAGGGCGCAAGCCGAGGATCGGGCAGGAGGAGGTACCATAACAACCCCCGCCTCGTCGTCTTCATCGTCCCAGTTATTGTCCTCACCTTCATTCCCCAAGTCACCTTCGTCGATGTCATATTTGTCGTCGTCGTTCTCACTTTCGTCGTTGTTATCGGTCGTCGTCAAGCCAGCTGTCGCTGCTTTGAGTCCCAGTTAAACATATACTTTGAATGGTAGTCCGTATTTTTTTCTGCTTGCACCCCAGGAGAAGCATAACCAAGCTGAGATTTTCGCCAGTACCTTACGGCGATGTATTGCGTGTGCGATAAATTGCCTTCCCCTGCCCCGACCCCGTTTTCTCAAAGGACCACACCGCATTCAAATTACTTGTTCTGTGCGGGGCGTTTGAGCGTAGCCACAGGTTTCGACACATTCTTCGTTTGTCGCAGGATGCCGAGGATCAGCGCCGTGCGCATGGATTAGATTTTTAGGATGCTGAACAAGGCTGAAGAGTGATAAGGTAGTTCAGCAAACAGTTTCATAACACGCATTACGTGCACGTCGGTGTCGTCGAAAAAAAAAACACAACTATTTTCACCTCGTAAATACGGCCGTGCAGGCGCATCGCGTAGTGCAGTCTTGAATTTCTCTGTCACAAAAGCACGTCGTGACACGTATCGACAAAGCGATTACATTATTTTTCTCTATACTACTGCAAAACTTGCAGTCTCGCCCGTAGGTGCCCGGATACATGGCGTGCAGCAGTGTTCCGTGTGGTATAGGTTCCAGCCTGGAGTCTTCTCCAGGTTACCGCTTGCTCCCTAGCTACTCATCGTCTTATGCGCGGGCGGGTAGCGACGCCTCTGCTTCCTGTAGTGCGCCAGGATGTCCGAGTACTTTTTGGATATCCGTTCATCCTCCCCGTCGCAGTCGTTGGTCTGTGTTCTCTGCGTGTCGGAGATGGCTCGGCATGCATGATCTCGAGCCGCGGCGTGCGCCGCCTGGTTCCCCGCGAGACACTCGTGTCCCGGCGTCCAGAGTTCTGCCCGCCGGACACGCCCAACACCTTGCGCCGTATGCTGCTGGAGTGCAGAAATAACCGCGAAGTACCACCGTCACCATCACCAGCAGGCGATAACATGCAGGAAGAAGCGGATATGGAGGAAGAATCGGAAGACCAGTGGGAGGCTCTGCTGGTGATGCAAGACCCTGACAGCCAGCTACGGTTGGTGAACAGGGCTCGGGCGGCGGCAGCGAGCCATGGCTACCTGGACTAAGGAGGCCACCCACCTTTGGACTCAAGAAGCATGGTCTAGCAATAAAGTTTATTTCTCTCTCTCTCTCTCTCTCTCTACTACTGCAAGCACATCATGCAATAATATTGAGTAACGTAGGCAAAGTGCACCAGCCTAATTGCGTCAGATAACGCTATTGTACGAGGGGCACGCCTTCCCAGGCCCCGTTTGTTTCCTTGTTTTTCTTTTACCTTTTCCTTCTTTTTTTCATATGTAGAAGCAAGGGAAGCTATAGTTCCCGCGTCGTGCGCATTGCCACTTTTTATGGCGGATCAGTTTCATGGATATGACGCACACGCGACGACAGGCGCGTGTCCCACTGGATCTGTGTATACAGACGCCGAAGACACTAGACGGGCTCGACGCCGACGCGGAAAATGTGTTCTGCGCACGCGTGCGCCGAGAACATCATCAACGGGCACGTGCGTCCATCGTGCGTGGGTAAACACCCGGTATGATACCATCCTCACTTCGTGCGTGCACGTGTGTGTGTACAGAAGAGTCATTTGCGCGGGATAGTGCAGAGCGTAGTGTAAATCGCTCGTCCACGCGGCGCGTGGAGGCGCTAGCTCTCTTTCATAACCGGAAACGCGCTTCAAGGGGCGCGTGCGAAGCGATTCCGCACTGTCAAGAGTGACACATCGTATCACACGCACGCAGACGCCCTCACCACTAGCGCCTGCTGTTCTCGCCAACTTCGATTAGCGGCCCTCTCTCCGCCATGTGTTTGCCCGCTAATGGAGAGGCGACGAAGGTGCGCGAACAATTAATGGCACCGAGGCTTTGTGCTGCTCGTGAGCGCTGGGGTGTGGATGACTATGCAAATCGAAGCGCTAGTGGTAAACACCGACGCTGCGGAGATGCGATTTCCAGTGTCACGCGCAGACTTGTGACGCAATTGGCTGAGCGACGCAACCATAGGCGTGTCTACCCGGGGAGCGGGGGGGGGGGGCAAAGTATGTCATCTGACCCCCCTCCCCCTCTCCGCCCCCCCCACACACACTTTGATAAGTGAGCACTTTCGGCTGCACACAGGAAAGTCCAACAAAAACTACAGCAGAAGCCAAATTTTCTTTCTGAATAGAATGACCAGATAAGTAATGTATTTCTTTATTACGCATGGCCTGCTTGGACAGCGAGGATTGTCTTTTGTGCCTTGTCGGCACGCCCTGCAACGGACACGCGCGGGATTCGTCATACACGTTCGCGTTGCGGAAAACGCCTGGCGCTGGGCAGTTACCGCCCTAACAAACTGCCAATTTGCGCGACTTGCATCGTGCCCCCTTTTTTTTTTTTTTGCAGGGGGGACCGTAATATCCGTATTTGAAAACACAAACAGCTTGCTACATTTAACCTGCGTGCAACGGGGTGGTCCAGATAAAGTATTATAATCAGCCGCGCCCAACGACTGGTGCGCCTTACGGCGTGAACTCGTTGGATTATCAAATGTTGGAACTATTTAATCTCTGTCGAGGTATAGTCTATACATAGCGTTGCACTCTCAGTATCTTATCACCATCAAAAATCTAATCAAACCTCTTACAGGTATAACTGTGGAATTTCATTGTGTAATTATGACTTATCGTAGATATGCTCGTGAAAATGTTCTTGGTCGAACGCGCAGAGCCGCTTCAATACCAATAAAACATTTGCTTGAATTTTTTTTCTAAAGGCATATGTCACTTCTGACTGACAATTTCATTTTTAGGCTGTTTAAGAATTACGCTATTACTTGTTTCCCGGCAGGAGCAAAAAGAGCAGATATTCCGTATTTTGAAAAGATGAGGCCCACTTTTTGGTGATGTTTACCGAAAATTTGCACTATGTAGGTTGCTTATGTACTCTGAAAACAGTAACTGACTGGTCGCTTTATCCCAATTTTTATGCGTTGTACATTGCATTTGGTTGTTTTCCACCGGTATCCTCGGTAAAATATGAGGAGCACGGTGTTTATATTCATTCGAAGTACGAACAATGTTCTGACTAAAAAGCGATATATGTTTATTCTGTGTAGGTTCATTACGGCTTTTGTAGAAAGTTTCTCATTGAAGCGTTCCAGGGTGTAATACTTCCACTAATTGAAATGTTTCCCAGACTCCTGAAACAACAGCACGAAAAACAGTTAAAATGCCGTGAAAATAGAGATAATTTTAAGCTTTCACTTTATGCAACTTTAAAGTTTCACTTCCTGCTTTAAATGCAATTGAGGGTTGCATATAATTACTAAACCGCCATTTCGCCATGTGTTTTCTTGCATCATACGGGATTCGCAGTTTGTGTCTCCGATGTCCTTGGTGAGCTGAACAAGGCCTCTTCTTTATATGTGGCGAAAAAGGGGCATGGTATGGGCAATGTGTAGGCAATGTTCCAAATGGGCTGGTGAAATGCGCATTTTCCAGCAGAATGCGCGTGCAAGTGGTCCATAGCATTACTAGTATGTTTTACGAGCGGCTTAAAACCTAGACGGCTGCACCGGCATAATTACAACAACAAGCGAGGTCAAATTTTGAGAACATAAGGAGAACAATGCGCGTAGTTTATGTGCGATTGTAAATGCGTATTGATCAAATACCGCACTAAAAACAATTGTAAGTAAGTGTTCGAAAGTATCCCGCTGTTTTCCCAATGTTCCAATGTCCCAAGAAAACTCTGCGTTTCAAACATTTTATACTTTGAAGGACTAGGCAGCACTTTAAGGGCAATGTGTCACGTAGTTTTAACGTTTCTGGCATACTTAGAAGCGTTACTGCTCTCTTCTTGTCTTTTGAATATTGCAAGTAATTTATGTTGATTGTACTTAGTTGTGTATAACCTCGACAATACTATTACCTAAACTATCGATACATTTATGCTGTAGACTTAAACACCAAGTACAATGCTTTGTTGAATTATTCAAATTGTTTGTAGCAAATGGGCATTTTCTATGTGCGGCGTACCGCTGCTACTGGAAGGGATACGGGACCTCTGTGAGGCACTCATTGCCTCTTGTCCCTGCGTCATCTCGACAATTTATATAGTTGCAAGAAATAAATGCAAATTCAAATAATTTTTCGGGCCCTTATGGTTCACCATGTGTGATTGAAAATAGGTCTATGTCTGTTAAATATAAATATAACTTACAGATGCATTTCCAGGATATTTCACTTATTGTAGCAGTAATATATATATATATATATATATATATATATATATATATATATATATATATATATATATATATATATATATATATATATATATATATATATATATATATATATAGAGAGAGAGAGAGAGAGAGAGAGAGAGAGAGAGAGAGAGAGAGAGAGAGGGGGGGGGGGGTCATAGATGGGGGAGCCAGATGGTAATTCTCTTGCGGCACCTGCAACCGATCTCACGAAAATTGACTCGAGTGCTTTTAACGAACTATCGTTGTAATGAAATCTGCACGGTTTTCAGCATAAAGCGTGATTGAGTCGCAGGTGTGAGTCATGTATACACGACTTCTAGAGGCTAAATTGCACATTTTAGCATAATTATAATGCGCCCGAGGTGTTGCATACACAGTTGTTTTCGCATTGTCGAAACCAGTTCCTTCAACAATTGTCATACTGTATCGGTTATTTTTCGTTTGGGCTGACGATAGTGCTATGCTATCGACCTCACACCCGCCGTGGTTGCCCAGTGGCTATGGTGTTGGGCTGCTGAACACGAGGTCGCGGGATTGAATCCCGGCCACGGCGGCCGCATTTCGATGGGGCGAAATAGGAAAACACCCGTGTACTTAGATTTAGGATTTACGTTAAAGAACCCCAGGTGGTCGAAATTTCCGGACTCCTCCACTACGGCGTGCCTCATAATCCGAAAGTGGTTTTGGCACGTAAAACCCCATAATTTAATTTTTATCGACTTCACTAAATTGTGCAAATGGCAACATACACCTAAGAGGCGTCATGTTCTGCAGGCTATAACGACGCACCTCCTGCCGCACTTACATACTTTGGCTCCTTTTGTTTTTATGCGAAACAGTCTCTTTGCCGAATATTCCGAGTTTTGATACTTCCGTGTGGTCTCGGCGAGTAGGACGCATTGAATCGGTTTACATAGAACAAAATTGACCTACCGACTAGTGTCAGAACATGAGCGGGCTCCTATGCATGTTGTCTGCAACAAAACCTGCACATACTGTATAATGTCGGTTCATAGCAATCTATAAAGCATACATATCTATAATGAGAGTGGGCACGATACCCAAGATTTATTGACTTCTTTTATCTGATTGAGTTTTTTTTTGTTTGACCTATTCCATTCTTGGGCAGCTGGGTAGGTGTCACTGGATATTCCGGCTTATTAGCTCGGAATTCTGACCGACAAGGTAATGCCAGTAAGCGCACATTTTTTCTGCGTAATAGAACGATAAATAACAACGTAAAAGCTGTACATAAATAACGTCGGCTCATAGGTACTTCTACAGCTCACAGACTTCTTAATATAATAGCGCATGATATTCAGCGGCTGCCTTGATTTTCTTGAATTTCTTATGTCTGGCTACCCATTCTCGGACGTGCCATAGGGTATATGTGCCCATTCATGGCCAGTCTTCCAGGATGGGGAATGTGCCACTGTGACATAAGGCGTATTGAATCCTTAAACGCATTTACGTGTATGTGCGGTACTTCTCTGCCCTTATAGTCCTCTCATGCAGTATTGTTCCCACGAAAAACATCATGTTTATAGTAAACGTGTCAAATAACGAACTATTCTATTCTATGCTGTGACGGCGCTTTTGTAAAACAACTGTATGTATCATATATCCTGAAAACCTGTTTGTTTCACCTTACTTGTATGTCTTTCTCTAAATGCTATTGTAGTGCTTCTGTTCGTGAGTATATCTGTGCAAAAGCTTTTCTGCTTTACTGGTTATGTTTTGTTCCCCCTTTTGCGGCACCTGAAACCGATCTCACGAAAGTTGACTCGAGTGCTTTTAACGAACTATCGCTGTAATGAAATCTACACGGTTTTCAGTATAAAGCGTGATTGAGTCGCAGTCGAGCTCAATGTAGTGAATGTAACCTCTCCGGATACTCCTTAAGACACAGCTCACGAGACACACCAAAAGCAAGGGCCAATTACAAGAAACAAACATTTCTCTCTCAGTCCACAAAAATAATGAACAGTTACAGTGCATCTTTATCCTTAAACATTCTTTAGAGACATTTAAAGAAAGAGTAAGATATTGTTTAGAGAGGGAAGACATATACTTTAAGATTGAATAAATGCTTCTAATAAAATGAAAAATGTTTCTGCCATTAATAACGTATTTTTTTTTCTTTTCAGGATTCACATGTGATTTCATTTAATATCTATTGTTGGGTTTTGTTTTAACACAAATATCTTTACGTCCACGTGCTGTTCCCAGTTCTTTATTACTTTTGGCACACAATTAGGATGTCTTTTCTTGTTTCTTCTTTTTTTTTGCGCATGTTGTTGCTCTGTATTGCTCCATAAATTCGATGACGTTTATTTCGTGTATAATTGTGCAATTTTAGCACACCATTAGAATCTCAAATGCTTACTTCTACTTAGCCGTTGCTGTACATTGTACTATACATTTGAAGAATCGAATGACCATTGACATTGCTACCATGAATTTTCACAGTAACCAACGCTGTTGTAACACGCAAAATTGTGCATATGTGTGTGATCTGCTGTCAAACCTGTCGTTCGTGGGGGCTGAGACCTTTGTCAGGCTTTATGCCTTCAGTCTCAGTCTACCCTCGTTTGAATGGACGAGAAATAAAATTTAATTCAATTTAATTCAGTTCAACGTGCGCGTTGTATTTGCACAATTTTCACCCGCCGCGGCTACTGCAGTGGGTTTGGCGCGGCGCTGCGAAGCACGAGGTCGCGGGATCAAATCCCGGCCGCGGCGGCCGCGTTCCTGTGGGAGCGAAACGAAAAATAAAGCCCGCGTACCGTTCGTTGGGTGAACGTGAAGGAACCCCAGGTGGTCGAAATTAATACGGAGGTCCCCACACTTGGGCGTGCCGCATAGTCAGATCGCGGTTTTGGTACGTCATCATCATCATCATCAGCCTGGTTACGCCCACTGCAGGGCAAAGGCCTCTCCCATACTTCTCCAACAACCCCGGTCATGTACTAATTGTGGCCATGTCGTCCCTGCAAACTTCTTAATCTCATCCGCCCACCTAACTTTCTGCCGCCCCCTGCTACGCTTCCCTTCCCTTGGGATCCATATTCCGTAACCCTTAATGACCATCGGTTATCTTCCCTCCTCATTACATGTCCTGCCCATGCCCATTTCTTTTTCTTGATTTCAACTAAGATGTCATTAACTCGCGTTTGTTCCCTCACCCAATCTGCTCTTTTCTTATCCCTTAACGTTACACCTATCATTCTTCTTTCCATAGCTCGTTGTGTCGTCCTCAATTTGAGTAGAACCCTTTTAGTAAGCCTCCAGGTTTCTGCCCCGTAGGTGAGTACTGGTAAGACACAGCTATTATATACTTTTCTCTTGAGGGATAATGGCAACCTGCTGTTCATGATTTGGGAATGCCTGCCAAACGCACCCCAGCCGATTCTTATTCTTCGGATTATTTCCGTCTCATGATCCGGATCCGCCGTCACTACCTGCCCTAAGTAGATGTATTCCCTTACGACTTCCAGTGCCTCGCTGCCTATTGTAAATTGCTGTTCTCTCCCGAGACTGTTAAGCATTACTTTAGTTTTCTGCAGATTAATTTTTAGACCCACTCTTCTGCTTTGCCTCTCCAGGTCAGTGAGCATGCATTGCAATTGGTCCCCTGAGTTACTAAGCAAGGCAATATCATCAGCGAATCGCAAGTTACTAAGGTATTCTCCATTAACTTTTATCCCCAATTCTTCCCAATCCAGGTCTCTGAATACCTCCTGTAAACACGCTGCAGCGGTGGCGTAGAGGTAGAACACCCGCCTCGCGTGCAAGAGGTCCGTGGTTCGAATCCCGGTGCCGGCAATTTTCCACCGGATTAAAAAAAAATCCGCGTGTTGATAAAATTGCACAAACAGGCCTGGAGTGTGGCCTGATCCCGGTGACCAGAACCGGTAACGCACTCCCTCACCAGAGCAGGATTGGCCACCCTGGTGCAGTACTTGGCCACAACCTCCTATGAACACAACAATCAAACCCCGGCCCTCAGTCCCCAGCAGCTGCGAAGCAACTGACCACGGCGGCGGTCAGACCTGCGACGCAGCAGAGGGTGCTAAGAATCACTGGCTCCGGACAGGCCGCCATTGGAATATGAACCTGGCAACGTTTAACGCTAGAACGTTATCTAGTGAGGCGAGTCTAGCAGTGCTATTGGAGGAATTAGATGGCAGTAAATGGGATATAATAGGGCTCAGTGAAGTTAGGAGGCCAAAAGAAGCATATACAGTGCTAAATAGCGGGCACGTCCTGTGCTACCGGGGCTTAGCGGAGAGAAGAGAACTAGGAGTCGGATTCCTGGTTAATAAGAATATAGCTGGTAATATACAGGAATTCTATAGCATTAACGAGAGGGTGGCAGGTCTTGTTGTGAAACTTAATAAGAGGTACAAAATGAAGATTGTACAGGTCTACGCCCCTACATCCAGTCATGATGACCAGGAAGTCGAAAGCTTCTATGAAGACGTGGAATCGGCGATGGGCAGAGTGAAAACTAAATACACTATACTAATGGGCGACTTTAATGCCAAGGTAGGCAAGAAGCAGGCTGGAGACAAGGCAGTGGGTGAATATGGCATAGGCACTAGGAATAGCAGGGGGGAGTTATTAGTAGAGTTTGCGGAACAGAATAATATGAGGATAATGAATACCTTCTTCCGCAAGCGGGATAGTCGAAAGTGGACGTGGAGGAGCCCGAACGGCGAGACTAGAAATGAAATAGACTTCATACTCTGCGCTAACCCTGGCATCATACAAGATGTGGACGTGCTCGGCAAGGTGCGCTGCAGTGACCACAGGATGGTAAGAACTCGAATTAGCCTAGACCTGAGGAGGGAACGGATGAAACTGGTACATAAGAAGCCGATCAATGAGTTAGCGGTAAGAGGGAAAATAGAGGAATTCCAGATCAAGCTACAGAACAGGTATTCAGCTTTAACTCAGGAAGAGGACCTTAGTGTTGAAGCAATAAACGACAATCTTGTGGGCATCATTAAGGAGTGTGCAATGGAAGTCGGTGGTAACTCCGTTAGGCAGGATACCAGCAAACTATCGCAGGAGACGAAAGATCTGATCAAGAAACGCCAATGTATGAAAGCATCTAACCCTACAGCTAGAATAGAACTTGCAGAACTTTCGAAGTTAATCAACAAGCGTAAGACAGCTGACATAAGGAAGTATAATATGGATAGAATTGAACATGCTCTCAGGAACGGAGGAAGCCTAAAAACAGTGAAGAAGAAACTAGGAATTGGCAAGAATCAGATGTATGCGTTAAGAGACAAAGCCGGCAATATCATTACTAATATGGATGAGATAGTTCAAGTGGCTGAGGAGTTCTATAGAGATTTATACAGTACCAGTGGCACCCTCGACGATAATGGAAGAGAAAATAGTCTAGAGGAATTCGAAATCCCGAAGGTAACGCCGGAAGAAGTAAAGAAAGCCTTAGGAGATATGCAAAGGGGGAAGGCAGCTGGGGAGGATCAGGTAACAGCAGATTTGTTGAAGGATGGTGGACAGATTGTTCTAGAGAAACTGGCCACCCTGTATACGCAATGCCTCATGACCTCGAGCGTACCGGAATCTTGGAAGAACGCTAACATAATCCTAATCCATAAGAAAGGGGACGCCAAAGACTTGAAAAATTATAGACCGATCAGCTTACTGTCCGTTGCCTACAAAGTATTTACTAAGGTAATTGCAAATAGAATCAGGAACACCTTAGACTTCTGTCAACCAAAGGACCAGGCAGGATTCCGTAAAGGCTACTCAACAATAGACCATATTCACACTATCAATCAAGTGATAGAGAAATGTGCAGAATATAACCAACCCTTATATATAGCTTTCATTGATTTGGTACGTAGAACCCCACAATTTTATTTTTATCTGCATGATTTTAGATATACACAGACGTTGACAATCCGAAGTGTGACATAAAGAATCATTTTGCCAAAAATAAAGCCGTAGCCATAGAAAAAGTACTTAAGATCGAGTTCCGGCGAACGGTTCACGAGTCGTGATGCAGCTGCCGCATCAGAGCACAAATTCAGTACAGCTCGTGTGGGGAAAAAAGGAAGAAAAAGAGGGAGGAAAAAAGAAGGAAAACGCAGAGAGCACCACAATATACATACTCCACAATAAAAGAACAAACAATGAACATACAAGAACACATCTATGGAATCACCGGCTCTGCGTGTATATATATATATATATATATATATATATATATATATATATATATATATATATATATATATATATATATATTTTCGCTCAGGAATTTCACTCAGGCTGACGTAAACCTCAGAGGCCATGTTACTTTAGACCTCTCAGGAGCATTATTGAAGTCCAATTACCACTATTTAGGGCCCATTATCATTACTTAGGGTAATCAATGCCGCTTGCCTATATAAATATCAAATTATGAACCTTTATAAGTGCGAGCGTGCTTGTATGCAAAAGCCGCGATTCTCTCGCTACAAATATATTTGTTTTCCATCCGCGTCGACTTCGCCTACATATCGGCGCCGAAGTACAAAGCGCTCACTCCCACGATCGGCGCAAGCTATTCTCGGTAGCTTGTAAACTTCCGGGTTTTCGAGACATCGTGTCACGCGCCGATAGCAGACCGGTTTAGGCAGCCGCAGGATGATGATAGCAGCAGCCGCGTGCGCCGGCGTCTCATGTATGTGCGCGTATCTGCGAGGCGCACAGCTGCGAAAAGAAAAGCCCGGGGCGTTGCAGCTCACGTTGCACGCGACGTCCGACAGCCTGCCACGTGACAATATGCTTGTCACGTTTAAGTACGTCAAGCCACAGCCAAGCACCCGTTTAAGCATGGCGGCGTTGAACTGTGCAGTTTAAGAGTTTTGTTGTGTTCCATCATGGTCACTGGTTTTCTCGCGAACGTTCACAACGCACTACAGACAAGAAATATACATACATTGTGGGGTTTCAGATGCGAAAACCACTTTCTGATTGTGAGGCACGCCGTAGTGGGGGGACTCCGGAAATTCAGACCACCTGGGGTTCTTTAATGAGCACCTAAATCTAAGTACACGGGTGTTTTCGCCCCCATCGAAATGCGGCCGCCGTGGCCGGGATTCGATCCCGCGACCTCGTGCTCAACAGCCGAACACCATAGCCACTGAGCAACCACGGCGGGTGCGCTACAGACAATGACCGCGCTTTGTTACAACTGGTTGCACTACTCTTTTTGCGTAATTTAAGTTTCGATATGTTCTTTTTGCTTGCAGATTTGAAACACGTATGGCAATTTCGAATACGTTTTCTTTCCTTGTTCTTTTTCTGTTGCCCTATGTTATTCTATCTTCTGTAATGGCGCCCATTGTGTTTCACTGCGTGATGAATTTGCTTCCCTTTATGTAATAAGTCTTTAAGGGTTAATTTAACGACGACGACGACGACGACAATGATGATGATGATGATGATGATGATGATGATGATGATGATGATGATTGTGGGGATGGTGGTGGCCGCGGCGGTGAATCGCAAGATGTGCTTGCTTGTTGACTGAAAGCCAAATGATCAGGAACTGCATTTTCTTATTATTATCCCGAGCAATCGCAAGAGTCGCCTCTGTTGACGTACATCTGGGCAAACCAAGGCAGACTCTGAGTGCTTGAGCTTGTACTGCCTGCAGAACACGAATGTTTGTCTTGCAGGTGTTGTTCAGTACAGGTAGACTGTATCTTAAAAAACCGAGAAAGAGAGCTCTGTAGAGTTTAAGCATTGCGTCTACTGACATCGCTCTCTGCAATGCCTGTCTTTGCGAGGAGACGCTGCAACACATTCTGTGCGACTGTCCTGAATATAATGTTCAGCGACAGTCCCTGGCATCCGTTCTCGCGCACCTTGACACTAGACCATTGTCCCTCGACACGATTTTCACATGCCGCCGACAGAAGACATCGCAGGTGAAGGCGACAAAGGGACTACTTCAGTTTTTGAAAGAGACGGGATTGGACAAGCGGCTCTGACAGTGTTATCACGTACAATGCCAGATTGATAGACTCTACCGGCCGATGTTTGTGTGCTGTGCTATGTGCTCTCTCTCTCTCTCCCCCTTCCCCATCTTTCATCGCACCCATCCCTCTCCCATGTGTAGGGTAGCAAGCCGGTTACGCTAAACTGGTTAACCTCCCTGCCTTTCCTTCTCTACTTTTTCCTTCCTTCCTTCCTTCCTTATTATTATTAGATGAAAGTATACATACAGATTTCTCGTAATCGTAAACGTTGAGTCTCATTGGAGTTCAGTTTTTGAAAGTCGGGTTTCTTAGTCACCGAAGGAATAGTATCGATGACAGAAAATGGCATTGCTTGACCGCTCAGAAGTGCAAAGCCATAAAAGTGCAAGAACGAAAAGAGAATAAAACGAAATCATGTTTTAGGGAGTCACACACCAGCAAAATGGTTCGAAACATACAAACTCACAATGAGTGCAATCGTCAGTATTCGCTGGGTGATGCCTGCATACATAAGTTCACAACACGCCTTGTCAGATGGTTTGAAAGAGTAAATGGATAACGATATCTGCATGCGAAATATAATCGTGAATGGCACAAACTATCTTTGAGTGGTAAACGTTGAGTCTCAAGTGAACTTGCCAAGGTTGAAGACTGGGCGTGTTGGTATAGCATATTAGAAGGTTGGAACGACAGAAAGCTGAGCTAGTTGGTAAGGATTCATTATTCAAAAAAAAAAATGAGGTGACGCGTGCAGACAGGACACAAAAGCAGAGTGTTGTCCACTTCTCTACTCTTGTCTCCTGTCTGCACGCCTCACCTCTTTTTTGCATTAGAAGGTTGGATTGCACAACATTTTCACGAGACACACAGAAGAGAAATACACGCCACAGAGCGCTGCTTGCAACTATCGTTTTATTCCCTTGTCAGTGGAATAAGTACAGCAAGATATTCAAAGGGGGAGAGCGACAAAATAAATTTTACAAACACGGCCTATTTCTAATTATCTAATTCTAAAAAAATGAGATAATAACATTACTTTGAATGTGCTTGACCACGTACGCGGTTGAAACAGGCGTACTGCATATTGTGCATTCTTCGAGCCATCAGCCACCCATGCGCGCTCAAACCTGCCTGCATGAACTGCTTGACAACTATGGGAACTACACTGTGAAAATGGTCACGTAGCCGTGTACCCGTGTACTCGTGGTACCCGTGTATTAAGGTTCCCAGAAACTGAGCTCGACTGGTCATGCATAAATGGTTATATATACCCCATATGCATACATGCATTTTTTTTCTTTTAGAGCGCTGCTCTTAGGCGCCGGTTCCTGCGGCGAGTGGCGTCGGCGTCAACGGCGGCGTAACCGAGCGAACGAGCATAGCTAAAGATGAAAGCGATCACGGAGCGCAGCGGGGTATGAAAGACGCGCGAGGAGGAAATCGGAGAGGAGGGTGCGGCGGAACCATGAACGAACTGAAACCATGAAACCAGAACCCTCCATAGCCTTTAGGCTATGGAGGGTTCTGGCTCTGGAAGCCTGCGCGATGTCGCAAAGTCTATTGCTGATAAGCAGCCAGGTACTATAAAGGAAGTCACAAAAGTGTTAGTTGAACTGACAGCTAAGCTTGAGGCGTTTGCGACGGACATGAGAAATGTCGTCGGTGGTGTTGCTAACTCCAATACAGAGATTCGCTGTGAACTTGGAGCCATTCGCGACTCCATTGGCTTTATGAACGATGGTTTCGAAAAATTCAAGAAGGATGTTGACGCGTTCCGTCGCGAGCTGACTGCAGTGACGGGTGAAAATCAGCGATGTAAAAGGGAAAATGAGCAACTAAGTAAAGAACTGAAAGAAGCAATGAGAGAAATAGTTGAGCTGAAACAATACAGCAGGAACATGAACCTCGAGGTTAAAGGACTACCGTTAGTTGCAAATGAAGATCTGAGAAGAAGTGTTGGACAAATTGCCTCATGTATAGGCACAAGTGTCACGGACAACGACATTGATGTAGTACATCGTGTCCCTTCTAAAGATAAAAATAAACCAAACGTGATCATAAAGTTTTCGACTAGGTCTGCATGAGACAGAGTACTCTCTGCTGCGCGAACCGCTAAGTTAAGCACTGGGACCCTAGGCTTTGAAGAGAGTAATCCTGTATATATCAATGAGCATCTGCGCGTTGAAAACAAGCGTTTATTGGGTAGAGCTCGACAACTGAGGCGAGAAAAAGAATGGAAGTTTGTGTGGGTGTCACAGGGAAAGATCCTGATGCGGAAGTCTGAAAATTCGCCTGTCCTACATGTTACCTGTGACTCGGACCTAGACAAGGTGCGTTAGGTTACCCGCTATTGCATACTCAACGCCATTTATGTCATGGTGCCAACAGATAGAATGGATCAAGAACAATCTAGGAACCTATGGTTCTTCTTGCTTTTCTCGATATTTTTGAAAACAGTTAACGGAGCGATCCTTCAGACACCCACGCACATTTTCCGAATCTATGCGGCGTCGTACCTAGCAAATGTGCCTGATAGTGTCCTTATGTATGTAAGCTCTAAACTACTGTCGGAAACAGTTATTTTTATGAACGTTAACCTTTTGACCAATATTGTACACCTTAGAGTCTATAGTACATCAGTGCTGCACTCATTTGTTCTTGCTTGCTACAGTGCTGCGGTTGAGGGCGTCACCCACATAAAAATTAAATTCCCCTTAATATTCTCTTCAGCAGTTGGTCTTGCATATATAACTTCTTATTCGTCTATGCCAACGGCGCTGTTTCTACATTGCAATGGCTGTCTTTTTTTCCTGAGAATTAAGTTTCAAAATGGCTCTGAAATGTACTAGTCCCTCTGAATTAAGCACGATTGTTGCGCATCAGCGCCTATCGACTCTGAGTTTCCTGCATATGAACATACAGTCAGCCCGTTCTAAAGAAGACGAATTGTGGAATTTTCTAGATGAATTTAAATTTAAATTTTCTGTCATTATGTTAACTGAAACTTGGTACTGCAATGAAACCGATATAGTGCATATTGATGGGTATAATGTGGCCTATATAAATAGAGAAACTAGAGGCGGTGGTGTATGCATGTATGTGGAAACAAGTATTGACTATCAGTATATTGATGAATGGTCTCGATGCTGTGAAGACATTAAAATTCTGTGTTTAAAATTCGAAAACTCTCTATTTACTGTTGTGTATAGACCTCCTCACGGCAACATCAACAAGTTTCTTCAATATTTAGATTAATTCTTTTGGTTTGTTAATGAAAATAATTATACATTAGCACTCGGAGGTGACCTCAACATTGACATGCTCACAAAGACTAGCAAACAAACTGACCTGTCAAATCTACTTCTTTCGCATGGCCTTTCAAATGTTATAACTACCCCAACTCGCATTACAGCTGCTACAGCCACCTTGATAGATCTATTTATAACAAATTCTGCTGACCTACTACACCATGGTCCGATAAGTATCGCTATCAGTGATCATTTACCAATTTGCCTAATTACTACGGTTGAAATTAAACAGAGGCACCCGGTGAAATCAGACATTTATTTCCAAGACATTAATTCACAATCTCTTTCTTGCTTTCGTGACGAAATAAGCTCGTTGAGCTGGGATGACATACTCTCCTCTTCATCACCTGATAGCGCCTATGACCGCTTCATTAAGATCGTGTGCACAGTATACCAAAAACACTTTCCTTACAGGCAAGTAAAAAAACCTAAACACGCTCGCAAGCCATGGATCTCCTCTAAGCTAATCAAAATGATAAATGAAAAGAATAGGCTGTACCATGCGTTTTTGAATAGCCGTGACCCAGATGATTTGAAGCGGTTTAAGAAATATCGAAATAACCTGACTAAGCTGCAAAAACAAGCTAAATGCGACTATTACCACTCCATGTTCGATGGTATCGTTGATGCAAAACAGACTTGGAATAAGCTGAATTCGGTTATATCATCAAGGCGACCCGCCAGTACTATTAAAGAGCTCAAGGTTGGTAATGAAGTTCTTAAAGATGAAGCCCTCGCCAATAAATTTAATGATTACTTTGCCTCTCTAGTTGAAAGCACTTATGATCAAGATGCCTTGATGTATTTGCCCAGTCCCCTTACACATTCTTTGTATATTGATGAGACTGATGACACTGAGGTTTTAAATGTGTTCAAAAATTTTAGGCGATCTAAAAGTGAGGATGTGCATGGATTAAAAATACAACCAATTCTTTTTGTTATTGACCTGCTCACCCCTTGCCTCACTCACATTTACAACATCTCCCTAACCTCTGGCATTTTTCCTCAACAGATGAAAATCGCCAAGGTAGCTGTGGTTTACAAAGGCGGAGAAAGGGAAAACTTAAGCAACTATAGACCAATCTCAATTCTTCCACTGTTTTCAAAAGGTTTAGAAAAAATTATTCTCCTTAGGATGACTGCCTTTTTTAACAAGTATTCTGTTTTAACACCATGTCAATATGGCTTCAGGTCAGGCTGCTCGACTGAAACTGCTCTTCTTAAACAAAAGGAACTAATTTTGAAAAATATAGAGGCGAGGAAACTAACATTGGGAGTATTCCTAGATTTCTCAAAGGCTTTTGACAGAATTAACCATGGAACACTATTAGAAAAATTGAATTGTTATGGTACACGCGGAATAGTTTTAGATTTAATTAGAAGTTACATAACCAATAGAAAGCAATGCGTATCAATAAATAGAAAATTATCTTCGTTTAAACTTATTAAGCAAGGCGTGCCTCAAGGTAGCATATTGGGACCACTTCTATTTATCATTTACATAAATGACATTGTTAATATTGATGTTTCGATTACCTATATTATTTACGCAGATGATACTAGTTTATTCTTCTCAGGAACTAAGGAGGATCAACTCATCAATTTTGCAAATGAAATACTTCACAAGATATATAACTGGTCTGTAAAAAATTCTCTCCAGTTAAACTGCTCCAAGACAAAAGCGGTCCTCTTTAAAGCGAAGTCCGCGCCTTGTGATCTAACCCAATGCCTCACACTCAATGACACAAAAATAGAACTTTCCGCTACAGCAAAAACATTGGGTGTTATCTTCCATGAATTGATGCTATGGGACCACCACACCGATTACTTACGAAATAAACTTAGTAAAGCGTTAGGTATGTTGCGCAGATGCCAGAGGCTACTACCAATACCACAGAAACTTATGGTTTATAACGCACTATTTGCTTCTCACCTGCGCTATTGCAACCTGGTCTGGTCAAATAGCACTAAGAAATCATTAGGTAATTTAGTTTCAGTTCAAAAGAATGCCTTACGTGCTATTTCAGACTTACCTTACAATGGACATACGCGTGACATATTCCGGAAGTTCAAGATTTTACGTGTAGACCGCCTTTATGAGTATCAACTTATGTGTTCTTTTAAACGTGACATGGTTAAGGGTACTAATCATATCATAAACATCGCGAACTTGCAGCGGAATCCTTCTTTTCGCCTAAATCGATATACGGAACACTGGGAAGTCCCGCGCCCTCGGACTAACTACGGCCTTCAAGCACTCTCCTACTGTCTTCCCTCTACACTTAACAAATATAGTCTAAATAATGTAAACATACGCCATATATCCAAGAGCACATTACTGCAAAAATTTCTGTGAATAATTAACTTTTTGGTTCGTCGGTTGAAAAGTATTTCTTTGCTATTTCTAAGTTGTCATTTCTGGTTTTCATGCATACATGTATGCGTATAGGCATGTGTGTATATATATATATATATATATATATATATATATATATATATATATATATATATATATATATATATATATATATATATATATATATATATATATATATATATATATATATATATACATATATATATATATATATGTATAAATGTGTGTATATATATGCGTCTGTGAATATGTATATATTGACCTTGCCACAAGAATGTACTACGAATATCTTGCCATGTTGCTGCCTGTTGTTTCATGGGGAGGTGGGACTAGTCAAGCTGCCGTTATGCAGCTTTTATCCTGCCATCCCTACCGCTTTGTATATATCAGTGTACTTATGTGGTAAATAAACTTCTTCTTCTTCTTCTTCTTCTTCTTCTGTTTCACATGCTGAGACTCGAACGACGAAAATCGCGGAACACAAGACATGATACAACCGAGGGGTTCGGGACAGGTGAGGGTACTGTGAACGAGTTTGAAAAGAAACAGTGGGCCAGCGCGATTATGTACGTCGGCCAGTAGAGTAAGGGCAATACCAATAATCCAACAGTGCTAAAACAAGATCCTGTGCTTGTGTTAGCAAAGCGGTGATCATATATGCTTAGAAACTATTTCTGGACTCGATCAATAATGTTACTGTTGGAATCTAGAAATGCCATTCCAGAGGACTGATGCGTATTCGAGTTGAGAAAGACAGATTGTTGTGAACTGTATACTTGCGGAAAGAAAACAGGAAACGGGCCAGACTTCAGCGTGCGACATTCAATAACAGCATCCTTTTCCTTTAAAAACTTGATGTCATCAGCATAAAGGAGGAAATAAAAATCCCAATAGAGGAAATAATGTCGTTAATAAAAGTTAAGAAAAGGAGTGGTACTGGTCCTTGAGGGACGTACGCGGCTAGTTGCCATGTGAAAAGAAGATGTTTGGTCATCGATATAAACATAACACGACCTGTCAAGACGATAACTGTGCAAGAGATTGATAATTGACGAGTCAACACTAAATGGCGTAAGCTTGATCAAAAGCAGTGAGTGACTAACTACATCAAACGCTTTGCTGAGGCCACAATAAATGGTGTCAACTTGCCCCATTTGAAGTACCGGCGCTAAGATCTTTGTCATGAAACTTGCGAGATTTGTGATAGTGGAGAGGCCGGTGAAATCCACGTTAATTCGGGATCAATAAGTGCTTCACAGTAAAAGACAATCTGCCGTGAAGAGAAAGAAGTAATCGGGTGATAATTCGAGGCATCGGTTTTACAGTCATACCTAAATATAGGAAAAACGCGAGCAATTTTCCACATTTGAGGGAAAGTTGAAGCATTCAAAGAGTTATTAAAGGTAAATATCTATACTGGGGCAAATGTTCTGCCGTAAGCTTTTAGAATTGCGAAGAGGACGCCACTGCAGGATAGCGAAAACTTCAAACGCTTAAGGCATTCGCTGATGAGCTTTTCATCAAACAACACAGCACCAGATGTAGGAACCGTTGTATGCTGCTGATAATGATGGTGATGATCAATCATTTCATAATAATAATAATAATAATAATAATAATAATAATAATAATAATAATAATAATAATAATAATAATAATAATAATAATAATAATAATAATAATAATAATAATAATAAACGCAATAAACATAATGAATAGCCCATTTGTGCCGCGATCACTGAATCGGTACTCTCTCTGTTAATATTAACAGCGAGAATGGCGGCGCTATTTCTTTTCTTCTCCAATACAAAAAAAAAAGAAGAGACTCATTTACTCCTAATCGTTCTCATCGCCTTCCTGTAATGACATATTCTTCTGCCTTCCACTACTGAGCTGCCTCAGACCGTGGCACAAAATGCGCACGGAGGATAAAACTTCCCGTCGAATATATCCGGCGCGTCCCGTGCACGGTGGCAATGTTCCGTGCTTTCAATCAGGCTGCTCCAACGGCAAACTCGAAGAAGACAATTTTCACTGTCCGGACGATGGGCCTACATTCTATTTGCGGGAGAGACCACCCGCAAGCTTTGACGGTAATTACCTCGCTAATGTCGCGGCTACCGCTTAAAGAAAGAAAGCAATTGGTAGCGCTGCCTAAATCGGTGCTTCCCGTTCACGGAGCACATAGAGAAAACGTGGCGTCACGGCGTTTGCGCTGCCCATGGTTTCTGTTCAGGTATGAGTGCAACTGCCGCAGGCCAGTGACTGTAGAGGCCGGTGCGCATCCTTCCAACGGTCTCCACGTGGTCTTTATGTGATATCTTTTTCATACGCATGCGGAGGAGATCAATTTCAATATTGTTGTTGCTTCAAAAACTCACTGAATATGGATACTTGCATGAAGAAGTCTTTAGCGATTCCTCCTGCTCTGAGCACATTTATTACGACAGCAGCAGGACCAATGACGATAATTTCGTCAGCAATGGCACAAACCAATACGACAGGCCAAGAACCAGGAGGTGCGATGACAGCATGGAAATACAATTGAAGATGCGAATGAATCCGATACTAAAACAAAAAAAAATATTGCGCAGTAGATATGTAGTCAGCCTTGAAAATAAACAAGAAGGGACAAAAAGAACTTAAGAAGTAATAATTAGGATTGCGCAAAGGATTGAGGCGAAGGGCAACTCAGAAATACCGAACTAATTTTTGTTTATTTGTCCTTTCGGCATTTGAATTTTCCAATTTGACATCGCCATCTAATCGAGACCAACTCCTTCTCTGCGGTGCGCACAACCTCGTATTCGTCCGCTGCAGGACTGTGCGCTCTGACCTCCGAAATAAGTGCGGAGAATCCACCACTCTCGGTGTCCGGGTGACCGAGGCATGTTTTCGATCTCCAGTGGCGTCAGTGGGCAAAGTTCGGTTTTTCTTCGCCCTATGGCGAGTTCGGAGCTGAGGACCAGGAGGTGCCCTGACGACGGCAACACGACGGTGACACGACGACGACGCAATGTACGGACACAGAAAACCTTCAGGGCCGAATTGACAAATCTTTTCAATTCGTAAGTGCTCTTTGTCATTGGTCGTAGTCGCCTTCGCTGATATGAAAGGCATGAGGATTGACTGGAACTTGCTCTTGCGAACCGTTCTAGAGTAAGGACCCCTTGTGAATACCAGGACCTAGTTTCTCGAGTCCTCCAACTGCTGTCGCAGTAAAATTTCGCAGCGACGTTCCGTCGGGCCATATTTGGTGGCCTTCAGTAATTGAACATGTCGTCCGCGGAAGACACGTACCGCCGGTTGTTGTCCTTTTCGCGTAACAGAAATAATAATAAGAAGAATGTTGTAAGAAACATCACAAGTTCGGAATATTTAGAGCACAGTGTGATCAATAGAGGGTAAATGATGACCGCCTATACAGTCGTAGAAACAATGGAACATACGGAGACAAAAGGCGAGGGCAGGTTACACCACACAGCATATACTGAGTTCCGATATACGTATCTGTATACGCGTATACTGAGTTCCGAACGCTCTTCCTCGCGATGTCCCTTCCGTGCCCAGACTGTCAGATTCTGAAATTCAGCGTTTCGGAGATCATACAAAATAAAGTTGAGTCAGAACTGTCAAGACGGCTTCGCCGCAATATCGGAATTCACGTGCAAAGTCGCACCAGCGCAGTTACGAGGGGAAATCAGGTGTAGCACTAATGCGTGCCCCACCAGCTTAATTCGTGTCGCTATGGCTTCCCCCATGGTCAAACCGCTTGAAATGTATGCAACCAAGTACCGCTGTTAGTTCTCTCAGATACTACTAAAGATATCCGGTTCTTTCAGCTGCGCGAGCGGCTCTTCCTTTTTTGTATAGCCTCCGCCTACGATCCGCTGGTGAAATAACTTGAAATAACTCCGCGGTTCTCTGTGCCTAATCGCAGCCACTGAGTACACTGCGTAATATGCGCTGTGACAATAAGACGCCTGTAGAATGAGATAATGCCATCAACGCCAAAAAGCAATTGCAGCTGCTCTCGTTCCACAAAGGAACAGCGCTGCCGTTGACTCAAGCAGGTGCTTTTCATTATTCACATTATCCACGTAAGCTGTTGTGGCCTAGCAGGTACGTCACGGGGACAACTCCGTGAATATGAATGGTGTGCGATTAATATACGGCGTGCCCAGCTTACCAGTATGGCACAAATACTTAACAGGAAAACGCGAAAGATGTTCGTCAATACCGATCGAGTTGCGAGCGCATGCGCAAGCGAAAGCGGACGCTAATTAAGAAAGAGATCACTTACAACCCGCCTCGACAGCAAGCGTTAAGCTATTTCTATTCGGTGCCTTCTTTCTACATGACCCATTTTAGCCCTAGAATCTCGTGTCGCTGACAAGCGGTCTATCTTTCACTTCTGAACTCGACTTTAAGGGAACGTGAGAACGGAAACTCACGCGGACGACGGCGGCTGACGCATGCACTCAAGAGAGTCCGAGGAAGCCAGCGAGCGGTGCTCTATGGCTTCCGCGAACCCAGTCTGTTTTCGGGCAAAATTACAACCGTACGAGCTTGCGACGCACTCGGGAACAGCGGCCGGGGCAACCAAATGCCGCGCCACGACTCCTGCAGCCTAAGTGGGCGCAGTTCCTGCAGAGCACACGCTTTTTTTTTTCCTGGCCGCTCCGTGAAACAGCTGGCGTACGGCAGTGGCCAAGGACCCCCCCTCCCCCCTTACCGGAACGCTTGTACATATAAACGCGTACACACACACACACACACACACACACACAAACACTACGGCGGTTGCTCGCCGTGGGAGTCTGGTCGTTTATAACGCGAAAACCCTTCCACCCCCTTCGCCCCCACCTCCCCCCGTTTTACTCGGCCTGCGGTTGCTATGGCCGCGCAATGCAACCCTGCTTCTTGCTAATGAGCCGTGGTGCCTCCTTCTCGCGACGTGCGGTTTATGTTTTTTCGGGATAGCCATGGGCCTCTCCGCTCACTCGACGACGCAGCAACCTCGCGGGCGAGCTGAACCAGCTGCGGGCGGTCGCCTCTTCCCACGAAGGGAGGCCGCGGCAAAATTTTCCGGCGTCCTCGGCTGAGGGACCGCGCTTGTGAACCGAGCGCACGGACGGCGCTGTTGAGGCAGCGATTAAACTCCAATAAGCAGGAGGGTGAAGCACAACAGGCACAACACCTTTCAGCGCCAGCATTAGCGACGCGGCAGCGTTCACTGCTGCCGCTGTCGTGTGCAGGTCTGGGATCGGGCCGAGGTATATACGGGCTAGCCTTTTCCGTCGCGGCACTGATTTCAGTTAAAGGAACACCTCCACTGTTAACATTTTTTTTTTTATGTCTTCGACTTGTGGCGACATTACTCAAGCCCCGCAGGCCGCCGAACGAAGAACACACACAAAAAAATGTTTTAATGCTTCGGTTAGAGCAAATATATAGATTTTTTCTAAATAAACACGAGGTAGCAGTCAGATGGAACGGTGCTCAACGTGTGAGGAAATAATATTTCAAAAAGGCCGCACTGTGTCACGGCAAAAAAGGAAAAAAGAAAGCTGTCACCTTTTCTTCTCATGCATTGTCACTTAAAACCTGCTTTGCCTTCGTACACGTTAGCAAAATAACTAAAGGAGTGCAAATATTGGAAATTTCGAATGCGAATCGAATAGTATATGCTATTCGATTCATACTCCATTCGAGAATTCACCATTCGATGTTATCGAATATTTGTTTCGTTCGAACTGTTTCGTTCGAAACGTTCGAACAACAGTTTTAGCAGTATACTGGGAGACTGATGCAAGTGGAGATTCGTTTGAATCATACTGGTTTAGCAGGACCTCAGCTGTTGCGCGGCCAATCGATTTCCCGAACAAACGGAAGAGGTCGCTCACGCATGATGGTTACCAGCCGTTCAGTAAGCACGCCTCTATTTAGGCAGCCTATGAATTCGCTGTCTCAACTTAGACAAAAGCGTTTTGTCATTTGAACAACCTCGTCATGTTTGGACTACTTCAAAGCGATGCGCTGTGCTGTAGCAGCTCTTTCAATGGGCACTACCGTCTACTACGTGCATCTGGGAGGCGCACTTCCGTTTTTATTTATTTATTTATTTATTTATTTATTTATTTATTTATTTATTACTTTCATTGTCATCGTGCTCTACACGTGGGCGTAATATATTACATCCGGTGTACACGCATCAAATAATGTGAACAGGCCTTTTGTTACCGAAGTTTCAAAAGAACTTTTCATTTCCCTTTTTTCTTTTCATATTTTTTTTGGAATTAGGAATATTCTATTTGATATTCGACGGCAGTTATCTCCAATATTCACATTCGAATTGATTCGAAAATTTCGGTATGCGAACACCCCTGAAAATAACCCCTATCTCGCACGCGTGTGAGGGGCAGCGGGGGAAGGGAAGGAGGGGAGAGGATGAGGCGCATGCGCGCCTGCGAAAGCTGCACGTGCCAGATCAAGAATTAACGAATTGCCTCCGACTGCTATGGCGAAAAAGAATGAGACAGAATTCGCACCTAATTGTACCGGAACACTCCCGCCTGAGTCACATCCTTAACACGCTCCTTCGGTCATCTGTCGGGTTCCTCGCTTTGTTATCGCGCGCGCGATTCCCGATGAGGTGACGCACCCGGCCGCGCTCTCTGAAAACTCTCCTGCATGGGCTTCCTCTTTCGCTTTGCAACCCATACCTTCCGGTCCCACGCGTACACCAATGCGCGTGACCATTCTACCCGCGTTCCTCGTTGAAAGGAAAAAGCAATTTAATGGCGACGCCGGGAGATTACAGCGCGGTTATGAAACAACGCACGTGCTCACGCCGCGTACAGGTATGCGAATAAACATTCCTTCGTAAGATATAATGTTTCCTAGTCTGGTGGGACGTACGCTCGCGCTCTTGGTGTACCGTTCGGGCTCAGAAATGAATAATTAAAAAGAATAATTAAAGTGTGCACAGGCGGCTTTTGCAGAAAACACATTTTGTTTGCCGATCGGCCGCAGATGTGTCCTTAACATACTAGCACAGGAAACGCTTCACGAGAAGAGGGCTGACTCTGCAACAGCTGCATGGATATACGGGAGGTCGACGCAGCTGTTTTCAGGTATTCTGTACCTGCACAGCTGTTCGTGCGTTCGGAAAAAGGAAACGAAATGCGTAGCATTGTTGCAGACTACCGTTATTGATTTCTTTAGTACAAATTTTAACTGGTGTTCTTACGCGTCAAAAATGAGGTTAAAAACAGCCTTGGCTCTATAAGACTGTTTTTAAAAAGTGCGGATACCACCAAAGAGCGTGATGGATGCGGTGTTCAATTCCGGTGTCGTAACGTCGGCAGGATCTGAATTGACATGTGGCCTAGACACCCAAAGCCGTTTGTCCTAAGCGGTATACCGCGAGTACGGGTACTGGCGGGCCTTGGCCGCGACGTAGCTGACGGCGAACCCGCTGCCCAATGACGATCATTTCTCGCGAACAGAAAGCTTCGCGAATTTTGGCCCCTATTCTAACAAAAGCCCTCACAACTTTGTTTTCGGTCTCGTGGTGCTTTGACTCTCTTGTGCTGGGCTGTCTCAGTCGAGCAACAGTAGCGAGCTGTCCAGCGAGGAACTACCCTTATTTGAGTTAAGCTTTGTGAATTTGGCTGCCGTGTTCCATAACGTATACGCATTAAGTCAGTAGAGCAGACAGAACTTGCCCCACGCTGCTATTATTCATTCGCCCAGCGCAGCGAGCACCCTGCGTACGCTTCGGCCGCATGAGTTTTCATCGCTGCATTCACGATCGCCGGGAAATGGCGAAATGATAGCGGCCGCGTGCGAGGGCCACGGGAGCACGCGGGAGGGTACGGATCACAGGGACACGTCAACGGCAACTGACCGTTGGGAAGGGGGGGGGGGGGGGGTCGTCACCGAAAGGCGAAGAGGCTTTCATCCAGCCGGCCCTGGGAACACAGGGGCAACGCGACGGACATTACTGCCTAAGCTCGCGCGGCACGCCCCCTCTGTGCGCGCGCGCTGTGACACGAATACGGGCTGCCCCGGACGCGGCGCAGTGGCGGCGGGTACACGCGCGCGGCGCCGTATGGCAGCGACGCGCGTGACGCTGATGGATGCGTCTCCAGTGGGCAGCGCTTGCGCGCGGCCTGAGCGATGCGCGCCAGCCACTCGCGCCTGAAGGAGGCCCACGTCAAAAAAGAACGGGCAGACGGAGAGCAGCCGGTGACCGCGCGGTACGCGAGGAGTGCCAGCCCACCCACCCCTCCCGACGTGTTCCCAAGACGGGACCACCCCCGCCCGCCGGCTAAGAGCACGAAGGATGGCCTAGCAGTAACGGTAACAGCCGAGCATGCATGCGGCGCATCACACGACCCGCCGTGATGCCGTGATGAATTGCCCGCTCCGCATTGCTCTTTTTTTCTATTTTGGCAACCCGGCCCCCGGCGCTCGTGGCAACCGGATGGCGCACCAGGCCAGCTATGGCCTGTTTTCGGTATTCCTTTATAGCCTCACCTGAGCAACTCGCTGCGGAATATTTCGAGTAACGGTTCTCGAGTCAAAGCATGCACAACCTTCAGCGAATGCAGTAGGGCACAGAAAGAGTGCGTGCAGCAGTTAGCTCTGTATTATTTGCGCCATGTGTCGGAGGTAGCTGGATGGAGACAATCTGCCTCTCGGCGAGTGGGGCACGAATGGCAAGCCACCGCTATAGACATGCTACCCTGTGCGCAGCGAAGCTATAGACAGCCGTGCTCCGCCATAAATCACGTGTTCGCTTGGCACTTTGGACACCGCTGAGCCTTTCCTTGCGCGGGACGAAGTCGTTCACAGAGGCGAGCAGTGAAAGTCAATTTCACAGTGAGAAGCAGGAAAGGCAGCGAGGTGCCTGCAGGCAATGCATGACCCAAGCAAGTTATGTCGAATCGCGCGATTTAATCAAATGATTTCCGCGGAAATCTACAAGGTGGGGGGGGGGGGGGGGGGCTAGAGATTCACGGAGAGGAAAGTTATGATTGTATCCGTCTGAAGGTAGCGCAACACCGCAAAGGACATCCATGCTGGTTCCTCAGAATGAAAGCTCTGCGGTTGAAGTAAAGGTTCATTGTTTTCCAAGAGAGAGAAAGAGAGAAACGCGGTGGGAATTTCAAGGACGTTAACCTAAAGAGATTCTGGTTTGCTGCCCTGCATTGCGGGAGGGGTAAAGGCAAATGAAAGAAGGAAAGAATAGCGGAGATATGAAGCAAATGCACGAAAAAAATAAATAGAGTAGGCGAGGAACGTCAGTGAGAACTGTAGTCTCTCTAATAGGCCACTACAATACAGAAACTTCAAGAGTGTCTTGACCGACTTGTGAGAACGAGAAGAAAGGGAGTTAACCGAGGGGCCCGATTTTTGTTAATCATATCATGAGAAGCCAACAAACGAAGATATGTGGTGTGACGACTGCATAGGCCGGCGTTCCAGGACTGTCTGCTCCGATCGAAAGCAGCCGGTCGTCAAGACGCGCCAGCGCGGTCGCGAGTGACTGCCTGTGTGCGCTGTATCGGCGACAACTACAAATATCCCCCTAGGGATAAAAGCCTAGCAGTAGCTACACTAATAGGCAAAGCATATAAAGCTGCAAAGCATGCACAACTCGTGCTGCTGGGAGATTTTAACGCGCACCATTCGGCCTGGGGCTACCAAAAATGTCAAAAGAAGGGCACTAAACTCTGGGAGACCGCTCAAGACCTTGGTTTTACTCTTCTTGTTGACCCTGAAAGACCAACCCGCATAAGCAATAGCGTGAGTCAAAACACTTCGCCTGATTTGACCTTCACCAGGAACATAGACAATGTCATCTGGGAGAATACCGAACTAAACGTTGGTAGCGACCATTACATTCTTTCCATTACGGTGCCCTCCAGAGGCTACAAGCGAAATAAGGTGAAAATTAAGCACACTAGATGGGACGCTTTCCGGTATGTTCGCAATAGACGCGAACCCGCAACATTACAAACCTTGAAGAATGGATATCCACTCTTCTCAAAGACGCAGCTAACTCGACCACGGAGGTAGACCAGGAGGACGGCCCGGCTCCAGATGCTAAATTGGTCCACCTGTGGTCTGCGCAGCAGAGTTTGCAGAAGCGCTGGCTCGCGCAGAAACACAACCGTGGCCTACGTAGACGCATCGCGCAACTGGAACGGGATATCGAGAAATACTCACGAAAGCTCAGTCAGGAACACTGGCACCAGCTATGCGATCGCCTTAATGGCCAGCTAGGGTGCAAAAACACCTGGTTCCTGCTTAAACACCTACTTGACCCCAGTCAGACTAAAACAGCATCACAAAAGAACCTTCAGAGGATCATACACTCTTTCCCGGGAGATAATGATGCCCTTTTTGAAGCTCTAAAAACCGCTACTTTAATACAAGCATCGATATTCCTCTACCCGTAGCTTATACCGGAAAGGAAAACAGGGAACTAGACAGCGAAATTATGGAATCTGAAGTACGTGCTGTCCTAAACAACATCAAAACAACAGCGGCGGCTGGCGAGGACCGCATCACCAATAAAATGCTACGGAACCTAGACGATCAGTCGGTTACTGAAATCACCATTCTTTTCAACATCCACTGGAAAGAGGGAACTATACCCACCAGCTGGAAACATGCAAACGTAATTTTCATACCCAAACCAGGCAAGAAGCTGGAGCTAGAGAATCTCCGCCCTATCTCCTTGACCTCTTGCCTGGGGAAAGTTATGGAACACGTCATTCTTAACAGGCTAAACAAGTACACTGGAAGCAATGGGCTCCTGCCCCATACGTTGATAGGTTTCAGATCAAATCTGTCCACTCAAGACATTATGTGGCAAATTCAGCAAGATATCCTACATCCGGGCCCTATAAGAGCCACCCGTACAATCTAGGGCTGGACGTGAGTAAAGCGTTCGACAATGTGTCACATGCTTCAATACTCACAAATCTAGCCCAAATGAATGTCGGGAAGCGCACTTATAGCTATATTACAAGCTTTCTCAAGGATCGCACTGCAGAAATACATTTTGGGGACATTAAAAGCGGACAATTTCAATTAGGTACAAGGGGCACCCCTCAGGGTGCGGTCCTCTCCCCCTTCCTTTTCAATGTGACCATGCGAAACCTGCCTCCATTACTGGAAAGGATCCCGCATATCAAACACTCCATCTATGCCGATGATATCACCATCTGGACAAATAGCGGTTCCGATGGAGAAATCACGGCAGCATTACAAGCGGCCGCGGATACCGTACAAAATTTTGTGCGACAGAATGGTCTGCTCGCCGAAAAAATCGGAGCTTCTCGTCATCCGTGATAAATCAACCAAACACGCCACCGAAAGGGACGCCACCTCCCCTATACGAGTCAGTATGGAAGACGGCCCAGTTCCGCCCGTACTGACTATATATAAGAGTCCTGGGCATGTTAATTCAACATAACACCCATAATTCTGAGGCGATTGTCCGATTACGGACGACAGCCCGCCAAATATGTGGCCTAATCAGACAAGTAGCCACACGACACCGCGGTATGAAGGAGGCTGATATCTGCCATTTGACGCAGGCTTTCCTGATCAGTCGCGTCGTGTATTTCTTCCCTTACTACCACCTACGCCTTTCTGACAAGGAAAAGGTTAACAGCGTCATTCGCACAGCTCATAAAGCTGCCCTTGGTCTCCCGAGGTATGCGAACACTGAACGATTACTTGAGCTAGGTATATACAATACCCTAGACGAACTCGTGGAGGCCCATAAAACAGCCCAACGTGAACGACTCTCCCGCACCGCAACTGGCAGGGTTATTCTAAGTAAACTCGGGCTGAATCCCGTTATGAATTCAGCAGGAAGAACAACATTACTCGGTGCGGTCAAAAGCCGTTTGGTTATAAAACCGTTACCCAAGAACATGCTCTCTGGGAGACACGACAAGAGGTGGTCTGCCAGAGCCAAGGCCCTTCAAGAAAGGTACCAAAGCAACCAGCACACCGCTTATGTCGATGCAGCAAAGCAAAATCACCAAACTTATGTAGCGAGCGTCGTGACCGGAGAGGCAAGTATCCTCAACGCCGCGACCATAAAAACAGCGTCCACCGTGGAAGCGGAAGAGACTGCCATTGCTTTGGCCATCATGAATCCCTCCGTGCAAACTATCATAAGCGACTCCAAAAGGGCAATAGTCAACTTTTCGAGAGGCAGCACAGGCGTCTGTGCAGCGCGAGTCCTACGGGACTTTAATAATGAAAACACTGTTGAACTGGTTATAGGTCCCTGCCCATTCGGGGAATCAAGGGAATGAGGACGCGCACTGGGTAGCCCGAGGACTAATCAACCGGGAGATGTGCCCCTCAGACTCGGATCCCATGGATGAGGCACCGACGACGTACCACGAAATAACAAACTATTACAAGCAAAAAAGGCGAATCTATCCGCCTCCAAACGCAAGCCTCACGCGAGTGCAAGCCTCGATCCTGCGTCGAATCCAAACTAAATCGTTCCCCAGCCCACATTGGCTAGCCATAATTACCAACGGGCAATGGAACCCAATATGTCAAAATTGCACAAATCAAACATTGGCTACCCAAAATCACATTCTTTGGGGGTGCGAGGGCTTACCCCCTCACAGGTCGCTCCTGCCAGCTCCCTCACAACAGACGTGGGAAGAGCTGCTCAGAACGCCGGATGAAACAGTACAAAAAGCCCTCGTTGCCTGGGCCGAAAGGGTCGCTCCTCGTGAGGGGCCATTCTAGGACTCGGGCCTGCCAGATCATAACTGAGCAGAGTCTCAATAAAGTTGTTACCACCACCAACGACAAATATTTCCAACAGTTTCCATTGTGGTGCATACGGTTAACTTCAGGCGGACGGGCGAGTTTTCCTTTTCGTGAAGCTTCCTCCGTCTTGAGGACATCGGTAAAGCTCATTCGGTTAATCAATGTCCCTGCTTCTGGTTGTCGATTAATTCGCCCTCGTCCTCCCATCTGCTACCCTCCCGATTGGCTGGAGCGCGACTGCTCCGGAAAAGCGGCGCTGTCGAGGTCGTACTCCAGAGTACAAAAATATAAGCCCCGAAACTGGGGAAGGGGAGGGGGGGGGGACATTGTGCGGGTTATGAGGGTTAATATATAGTGGAGAGCTCCGAATTACTTTCACTACCTGGGGTACGTCCTTTAACGCGCATTTCTATAAATGTCTATACAAGACTATACCTCACTGAAGTGCGGCCACCGCGGCAGCGGCACTCGAACTGGCGACTTCGTGCTCAGCAGAATGACATGGCTACTCAGCCTCAGCGGTGCGTTCTGTTTCCGGAGCGGGACGAGTTCTTCGTCAACTGAACCCGCGATTGGTCACGTTTGTGGCATTGCACAATATACGTGCACTTTCTTGTCCCGTGTCAGTGGTATACCGGGTGTTTCAGCGAACACTTTCAAATTGTTTTAAAGTTTGCCTGTGGCAGATGGCACAATTCTAGTTCATGAGCTGGTCTACTCGAAGAAGCGGGCATTGCTTGCAAAAAAGAAAATTGAAATGCATAATCCACTAATTAACAAAAAGTACTAATTATTTTGGTCTAATGACTTTATGGCCCACATTGCAACTTACAAATCCTAGCCATGGAGTTCATAAGCCGGATGCACTCGGAATGAATTCTCAGGATGGCCCAAGTTTCGAGATATTAATACCCGAACTTTGAGGAGAAATGCATTGGCGTCCCAGTTACTTTCTTCACGAAACGTCGTTTTATGCACCCAAGCACAAAAGTAACTAAGCTTCAAGGCTTCTGACTTTGTGTGAATTAGCTACAATGACACTACCCCTGTTGTTGTCGGTAATTTCAATGTGGATATGTCGATGTCCATGTGGATACTCTGTAAAGGTGGTTGTACTCTGTAAAGGTGGATACTATGTAAGGACGGTTGACCAGCGAAGCTGGTCAACCATCTCCACAAAGTGGAATGGCTAATGATTTTTGGAGGTTATCTTGGTGAATACTTTATATAATACTGAAAATAAACTAATGGGCTTATAATTTTTCAATTCTTTAACGTTTCCATTTTTATGGAATAGTATAATGTTGGCATATTCTTCCGGTTCTCAGGGACCCTTGAAGTCGATAGACAGTTCGTATAAAGGGCCGCTAGTTTTTCAAGCATTATGTCTTCTTCATCTTTGATTAAATCGACTGTTATTCCATCTTCTGCTGCCGCTTTCCCCCGTTTCATGTCTTGCAAGGCGGTCCTAACTTCATCGCTACTCTTAGAAGCAGCCTCTGTAACCTGTTCATTACCATGTCGGATGGAGGTATCGTGGCTCCTCTGGGTACTGTACAGGTCAGTATAGGATTCTCCCGCTGCGTTTACTACATCTTCGAGATTGCTGATGATATTACAGTGCTTGTCTTTCAATGTATAGATCGTGGTTTGTCCTGTGCCAAGTTTCCTTCTCACTGATTTAATGCTGCGTGCATTTTTTACTGCTTCCTCAGTTTTCTCGCGTTATAATTTCGGATATCCCGTATATTTTCACCTTGTTGATCAGTTTTGACAGTTCCGCGAATTCTATCTGGTCTCTTGAGTTGGACACTTTCATTCTTTCTCGTTTCTTTGTTAGGTCATTTGTTACTTGGGAGTGCTTGCGTACTGGTTGCCTTGGTGCCTTACCTCCCGCTTCGATTGCTGCTTCTGAAGCCCGCCTAGTTATGGTTTCATTCATTACCTCTATGTCATCTTGATATCTGAACTAGCTCATGAACTAGGATTGTGCTATCTGACCTTTAAAAATTTTTGAAAGTGCTCGCTGAAACACCCGGTATGTGTTAGACCGATTTCCAAAGATTACAATACTGACATCTGACTCCAAAAGTACTTCGTATATCCTGTAGTGCAACGCGACTTGAATGAACGCACCGCTGTCTTATAAGGGTTGCTCTGTATATGTGTGTGGCTGCGTGCTCATGCAATTTATTTTTGTTCTTAAATCAAGTATGATACGACAGGGGCAAACGTAAGCTGTTTTTTTTTTTCCGCTAATTTGTAAACCGAACAGTTTGCCGCGCGTTTCCGCTTGTCTTTTATTTTTCTTTCTCGCATAAAGCAAGTGGCCCACTGTCCTTGGTGATCTCGTGTCATTAGAAGCTCCGCTCAAGCAGGAGCGAAAAAGAAAGAAAGAGAAAGAGGAGAGAAAGCGGAAAGTTGTGGGCGGGTGAAGCTGCCAACGCCTGCGTGTTTCGAAATTGATCACCGGAAGAACCGTTATAAGCCACACGGGGCAGCGAAAAGAAGAATAGGAATCTGTGAGCCATACCAAAGGTCAAAACGTGGACAAAGGACAGCCCCGCGTACCCTAGATCGCTGTCGAGTCATTCATTTTTTTTTCGTATGTGCTTTTTCTTGCGTGATTTCTTTATGTGCTTTGTGTCGAGACAGGAGACGGCCGCCGCCGTATTCGTTTCCCAATTTCGTTCTCGGTTTCCTGTGGTTCTGCCTTCTTTCGTTAGTTTGTTTGTCTTTCTACATCTCCCTCTGTCGGCTATGTCCGGCATTTCGACGGCGTCACCACCTCGACTTCGCGTGTGAACTCTTTCGTCACGAGAGCTTGCGTTGGCAAGCGGAACAAAGCCTCAAAAGCGGCGGCACTTCGGCCTCAAGTCGATTCCAGGCGTCAGTTTCCCCGAGGTGTACCGTGTACAAGGTCGCCCCGCAATGGGGCAACGGGCTGCGTTGTTTTGCAGCGTTTGTTCTCCTTTAAAACTGGGTCCGAGTGCAAGCAATCCGCCGGTCACGCGATACCAGGTGCGGATATGGGCCTCTTTAACGAGTCACGACGTGGCGACGTCGATCGTTGCGCACAAAGCCGCGGAGGCGTTGTCCTTTAGCTGTTTGCCATTTTCTTTTCCTTCGCCGTTTCGAGGTGCCGCGTGAACCGCACTCCTCCTACACGCGTGTTCTGACCGACCTTCGTCCGACGGAAACGTTCTTGTATACAGATTACACGCTAGCTACACGTGACTGGAAGCAACGATGTGGTTAGTGTTTGCGTAGTGCAGACGTCGCAAAGGAGAATTAGAACACGCGATGTCAGCAGCAGCCGAAACTCGCTTAAAGGGCAACTCCGGCGTTTCTTTAACCATATTTAGGAATTTTCCTTTTCAAATGGTATTGACGGTCCTGTCACCTGTAGAGTGGTTCAATTTGCTTAGAACTTCATCGATAACTTTAAATAACCAAGAAACGAGATATCGAAACCGAAACAGGCAGCTGATTCGTGTGACGCCACGATGAGTCAATGACGTCAGATCCTACACTACCATAATGTAAACACGCAGAACGCGTGCTAAACAGTACACGGGGCGCTAACACCAAAGAAGCGAAGCTCATGATGTCTCCTGACTGCACCGGGAACATTTACAGAGTTTCCAAACTAGACAGCGGCGATTTACGCGACCATTTCAGCTACAGTTGGGTGTAATCTCTGGTGTCGCAAACACAGGGTGGCCAGTAGAAAGTCATAAGTTGGGAACGCAACCAATTTTTAAACTTCATTTTCGGGAAAACTAAATGACTTGCAGCCATATAGTTTGGCACAGATAATCAGAATGCAAAAGGGAACATATATTCAAAATTTTCTTAACATCAGTGGACATCGAAAAATGCCGGAGTTGCCCTTCAGGGGAGGATGTGGTTAGGGTTGTAAACGTAAAACTTTTGATAACGTATTTTCTTCTGAGAAACTTATGCAGTAATCGGCCGTCCTCATAGGTTATTTAAGGTTACTCCGCAGCGTATCCTATACATAAGAAGGTTGCATCGAACACTAAGCGTCAAGATGGACGTTCGGAAACCTAAACTACTTCTAAACGATGCCCTGCACTAACAATAATTTTAAAAATCTGCACTTCTATATTACTTCAGAGCCGAAGTATAGGAGAACACCGATGGTATGCGTGCACTGACCATTCACAGGACACATCGAGATCATTCAAGCGTACCAGTGAAAACTTAAATGGAGGCAACGGCTACCCGAACGCGTCTTTTGATGCAAAATTCTCAAGTAGGCAACGGCGAGGATTCGGAGATTTATGTGGACGGTAGATTACTAGGTGCGTTCGAATGTATTCTGCCTCCTGCTGAAGTCTCATTTAGACACACAGAATTCTTCATCGAGCGCTGATGTTTAGCAGTACTAGCTTTAATCATCATCAGTCACTTAATCTAACAACGCTACCCAGAGGGTGTGGGGAGGATTTGATTTGGGAGTGCAGACATCCTATCTCTGTTTCGTCTAATCACCTTGCGTATCTCTCTTGGCAGTGTCATTGAATTGTGGCACGATCATTCCACATATAACTATCTGGCATGTTCATCCCCCCCCCCCCTACACATACACTTCCATACACACAGCATGCTCCAGCATGTCTTTGCAAGGGCAGATACGTCTGTAGATAATACGATCCTCCTCCTCCTATACAGACGCGTGGTAGTGGTGATGCAAGTTTCGCTAACGATATTGACAGGAGCATCGTGGTGTGCCATAGCGCGAAACGCTTCTAAGTTAGAATACTGGGCTCGCTTAGAGAACTGACAGTTGCGCCAAACGTAAATGCCCACGCAAGACATGATGCAAAGGATCATGCTTCTTTCCACTCCCTTTGAAAGCGATTGATTGATTGATTGATTGATTGATTGATTGATTGATTGATTGATTGATTGATTGATTGATTGACTGATTGATTGATTGATTGATTGATTGATTGATTGATTGATTGAAGAGGAATAAATGCAAGCTGGAAACAGTTGGCAGAGAGAGAGAGAGAGGACTATTTAATGAGATGAAAAGTGAAGAGGTTGGCCGGAGGAGCGTGCCTCTGACCTTCGATCTACGATGCGCGGTGCAGACGCGCATCGAATGGTGAATCGCTCCTTGATCGTCTGATTCACCGCCCGTTATCTCGCATGGGAAAAATGACGGCATTATTTATGGATATCACTACCATTTCTGAACATGCTGCTTCAGATACGTCTCCACCCCCAAAAGGTATCACGAAACACGTATTCCCCATTTACCTCACAATCCCTGACATGCACAAAAAGTCTGATATGGCTGTTTCGGCAATATTCCAATTGGCTCAGTCTCACTTGTTCGAAAAGTTTCCAGATTATCTTCAAGTTTTCACAGATGCATCTGTACACAACGACGGTCAAGGCGCCTCTGCAGCTTTTTACTGCCCTTCAACTCAAGTACGACGTATATTTCGAATATATCATCCAACTTTGTCAACAACTGCGGAACTAGCAGCGATTAATGTTGCACTGAAATACGTGCAAGAGGAGTTAATTACATCGAAGGTTGTCCTCTTCACGGACTCCCGTGCTGCCCTTAGCAAGTTACAACGCAGTGAGCTTGATTGTCCACTTGTGCGCAGCATTAATGACTCTGCGAGCAAAATTACATCACGTGGGGTATCTCTCGTTGCTCAATGGACACGTTCACACGTAGGAATCGCCGGAAATGAAGAGGCTGATCGGCTCGCTTCGAGTTGCGTTCATAACAACTGTGACTGCCCAGAAATTTTGTGCAAGCTTGATGACGCTCGTCTGCTGATTCGTCGCCACCTACTCAATCAGCATCCAGATCAGCGCGTCGCAAATGCAACGTTCCCGCCCTGTGTTCGTGGTTGAGACTTGCCTCGTCGCGCTAGAGCACAACTGCTCAAGCTGACGGTTGGTTGCGTGAACGTTCACGAACGTTTATACAGACAAGGGCGTGTGGAAAGTCCATTGTGTACGTCTTGTGGCTGCTGCGAGACACTTCAGCAGCTTATATTTGAGTGTCCCGCTTTCAGTGCGCAGCGCATGTCGCTAGTGAGAAACTATCACCTCCTTGGCCTGCGGTGTGCGGCACTCGAGGAATGTTTATACCTCAGTGGTTGTGCATCTAAACGTGATCAGGCCCATCGCGCCCTACTAACCTTTATAGAGTTAACCAACTTAGGTTCACGTTTGTAGCATGAACATTCAACATTCTGTAGTAAGCGTGCACGACCTTCAGTGACCGGCCCTACTGTGTGTGATCAGTATACTGTGCCCTAACGCTTCTTCCTTCGAAGATGGGAGGTGGCCGGTTCAAACACCTTGTAGTGTATATTGTGAACCGACTACCGGTGAAACGGTGATTACGTGCAGCTGTACTTGGCGTCTCATCGTGGAGAACACAATTAGCCGCATAGCGAACTAGCCATGGATGTGGTTGATAATTGTGGAGGCTGTTCGACGCGGCGTCACTTTAATTCCGGCTGCAGAGTTCTACTTTAGTCTTTAGATTTGTCCTGTTGCAGTGTTCTACTTTAGTCTTTAGATTTGTCCTGTTGCTCTTCCTTTCCTCTTTCCTTTTTCCCCCGCTCCTTCCTATCTTCCATTTCTGTGTTGCTGTCACCTCCCTTCAGAAGAGTAGGCAGGCGTTGTGTCCCTTCCGGTGGCAGTTGCCAGCCTGCTCCTCGCTTTCCCTTTCCTGTTAACTGTGTATATGTGTTCAAAACAAATAATAATAAAAATACTCCTCACGCGGGTAAAAGAGATGGAGAGAAAACAAGAAAGTAGTGCAACTCAGAAACAGCAGAAGAAACAGCATTTAGCGCAGCGTTACGTCTCTTTCTTTGGTCTTGCTCACTCAGCTGCGTGCCAGCAGCTACGCGTACGTTCTGTCACACATTCCGACGACAGAATGTTTCTGAGGCCCAGCCACAATGAAGCCCTGCTCGCGTTCAAGTCTGTCATATGTGCCATATTCCGAGCTGCCATTCGTGTTGTTATAATTCCCACTTAGAGATATAACTACGAAAGCTGCGACCTCGATGCTTCCGCTCATTTTAGGATCACGATCTCTTCGCGTGTCGACTCCGCCCCCCCCCCCCCCACCTCGCCCTCGTTCTATTTTCTTTTCATTTTTTTTCCCGCCGCAGAGTTATGTAACTTGGATTACGATGCCCTCTGCGTGCCTCGAACTGCTCCTGCGCGCGTTCCAACCGTCCTTCTGGAGTGTGACGACGCCTGCCGGAAATGTTCGTGCCAAGATTATACGTTTGCTGCGTGTCTGCGGAAACAGCCAAGTGGTTTGCGTTTGCGCAGTAAAAAAAAAAACCAGGGAGGCAGAAAAAGAAAGACCCGTACATACGTATACGTGAAGCCAAAAGCGGTTTGGAGCTTGCGTTCTGTTAAGTTGAAGAAGGAACGTCTTTATTATTCCCTCCAGTGCTGCCCTTGCCCCGGGGCACGCGTGACGGTGGGAAAAGCGGCCGGACGTCCCATTTCTGTGAGACCAAAAATAGCCGCTGTTGAGCATAATTTATCGTTGATTGCGTTACGGCCGTAATAGCCTAAACGCTGAAGATACCCACCACTGCGCTGTGGCCCCATATAAAGCGAGCTTTAGCCGCACGCGGCTGGCACATATGCAGATGAGACAGAAACGGCGCATATATGAAACTATAGACGCCGTGCCATCTGTCGACGGCCCTCTGTCTCGTCGCGGCGATGTCCGTGCTCTCGCCAGCTGCAGCTACAGATCCTCGGGGCTGACTATTTGTGGAAGCCTGCTGTAGTGCGCCGATTGCCGCAAGCTTTCACGTTGGTATATAATTTTGCGGGACAGTCTGCGCCGATAAGCAAGTATAGGGAGAACAGGTGTCATCCTGACCACTAAAGGGAATTTTTGGGGGCTTATACACCGACCAACGTTTTCTTTTTTCTGTTTTCAGACTATGCAGGCACCTTTGCCTGCTTCTTTATCTAAATGCATGTGTATTACAACGAAGACTCCTTTCGCTCTTGAGTCTATCCTGGAAACAGTGTAATCAAAGCTGGACCAATCTCGAAGACGGTGCACACGTAGTCAAAGCTGGCGACTTGGTGGGCCGATCTCGCGATAACCGTGCACAGTATGCGTCTTCGAAAAGGTTTCGCCTTGGCTTGTAACAGTTGGGCCGATCCTGGAGGTAGCGCAAGGTCGCAACACTCACACGACTCGTATGACGTTAATAGGGCTAACCAACAGGTGTCCCCCGCTGCCTATATCAGTATAGGTCTACCGGGAAGCTATTGCGCGACAATTATCCTGAAACACTTTTTTTCTTGACGAGCTTTCTATAGGTAAACAAGAAAGCTTTCAATCCCCGGCTGGTTTGTTTCGGTTTCCTCCTTGTTACAGTTGGTGGGAACTACCTGCATTATGCTACACTATAGAGTCGCATAAGCACGCAACTCGCTATGAAACAACTGTGCACGTGTTAGTTTGCCGTTCGATCGGCTGTTCGGAAAAGCAGAGATTGAGACGGCGTATATATCCAGACATTCCCGCGCTCTGACGTATACATTATCTCCTCCATTCCCACAATCTGCCGTTGTGCGTTGTTACGATTCGCCTGCGACACGTGGTTTTGCCGGCGCCAACTGCGGCGGGGCGGCAGACATTTTGGCCCGATCGTCGTCGCCGCAACACTCATCGCCAGGTGTTTCCAGGCGCGTCTGCGGCGATGCGACCGCCTAGGGATCCCCCTCGCATTCCAGTCATTGTGCCCGAAACAGGCGATGCCAAAGCAGGGATCTCATTCCAGTTATTGGGCCCGAAACAGGCGATGCCAAAGCAGGGATCTCGTTCCAGTCATTGTGCCCGAAACAGGCGAAGCCAAAGCAGGGACCATCTTCTCGTTACAGTCATTGTGTCCGACCGGCAGCGCCACGACAGTGTGCTGCGCAGCGCCACGACAGTGTGCTGCGCAGCGCCACGACCAGTTGCTACGAGATCTTGCGCAGCGCCACGACATGGTGCTACGGCATCGCTACGACAGTGTGCGTCACCATTAGCCCATTGTACATTCACGTGCTCGTCTTTTGAGGGGTTCCTTCTTGCCCTCAACTGCGAGAGTATAAAAACAGCTGCCCCCGGACGCCAGAAAGAGGGCTCCGATTTCTTCCGTTGAGTGAAGTGCTCTCCCGTCTCTCTACTTCGGTCAAACCTGACCGCCAACTCTTTGCGATGTTAAAATAAACAAGTTGTTTCGTTGTTACCTGTCGACTCATGCTTTGCCGGGACCTTCGGATGCTTCGAGTTGTACCCCAGGCCGCCAGGCCAACGCTACCCTTGGGGCTTGCGACCCAGGTACAACCACGGGCGTCAGCGCCGAGTTCCCAACAGATCGTACCAGAAGTCCGATCCAAAATATCTGGTTGCCAGCGGTGAGATCGCCTACGACTTCAAACAACTGTCTGCCAGCGGCGAGATCACGACAACGGAGGCCAGCAGCAAAGAGATGCAGTTGACAGTATGCTGAGCAGCTCAACGACGATCCGGGAGCAGTGCAACGAGCCCTGTGTGACGACTGGTTGCCTGCAGCGGAACGACTGCGCGGAATTCCTGCCTGCGAGGTTTGGTGAGTGCGGGACTTTCTTCTTCTGAGCTTTGCCAGGCTTTTGTTAGTGTTAGAAACAGAGCTGGTAATTGTGGTTGTCGTTGCTGCCGGGTTAGTTGCGGCAAGACAATAGTAAGCAGTAGAGAAAGCAGCATTCAGAGCAGCCATGGATTTGAAGTCGTTGCGCAAACCGAAATTGTTGGAGCTTGCAAGAGAGTTGGGTCTGGATGTCTCGGACAAACTCAGAAAACCAGAACTGATAAAGGCTATTCTTGAGTTAGAGGCTGAGGATGACGAGCTGTCGGAATGCCTTGAGACCATGGAGGAGAGGGAGACTGCAAAAAGACAGGAGCGCGAACTTAAAGAGCAAAAAGAAAAAGAAGAGCGCGAACTTAAAGAACAGAAAGAAAAAGAAGAGCGTGAACGTAAAGAACAGAAAGAGCGAGAGCAACAAGAGCGTGACCGTCAACACGCTTTGGAAATGAAGCGTCTTGAGGTAGAGATGGAACGCGCTCGTAATGGAAGTCAGGCACACGGTGCAGGAGAACGCGTATTGTTCAAAATGACTGACCTGATGCGGCCGTTTAAGCTTGGAGAGGACATTGGTTTGTTCCTGGTTAACTTTGAGCGAACGTGCGAGAAGCAGGGGTTCTCTCGGGAAACGTGGCCACAGCGCTTGCTCACTTTGTTACCCGGCGAGGCGGCCGACGTAGTCGCTCGCTTGGATAGAGAGGAGGCAGAGGATTTCGACACAGTGAAATCGAGTCTTCTAAAAAAGTACCGGCTGTCTGCGGAGGCGTTCCGTCGGAAGTTTCGGGAAAATGAGAAAGGCAGAAGTGAGTCATATACAGAGTTTGCGTATAGGCTTATGTCGAACATGCAGGAGTGGCTCAAAGAAGAGAAAGCGTTTGGTGACCACGATAAAGTTCTGCAGTGTTTCGGGCTAGAACAGTTTTATAGTCGGTTACCGGAGAACGTGCGATACTGGGTCTTGGATAGGCCAGACGTGAGTACGGTGGCTAGAGCCGCTGAGCTAGCCGAGGAGTTTGTGACGCGTCGAGCTCGCGGAGCTAAGGACGGTCAAAAGGGTGAATTTGGCTCCAAGTCTGAGAGGCCAAGGTTCACGCCCATGAGATTTAAGGGGGACACGCGTAGTGAGGATGCGAGTGAAAGCAATCCGACCAAACGTAAAGAGACGGCAGCCGAAGCCGAACGCAGAAAGCGGTTCGAGATGAGGCGAGCGGGCGTTTGTTATACGTGCCAGAAGCCGGGTCACTTTTCGGCGCAGTGTCCGGAAACAACACCAAAAGTTGTGTTTTTTTCATTAGGCAGCACTGACGAGAACATGAAGCTTCTCGAGCCTTACATGCGAGACCTCCTCGTGAACGGGAAAGAGTGCCGAGTGCTTCGCGATTCCGCAGCTACGATGGATGTAGTTCACCCGTCTTACGTAGAACCCCATATGTTCACGGGCGAGTGCGCATGGATCAAGCAAGCCGTGGAAGCTCATAGCGTGTGTCTGCCAGTAGCAAAAGTGCTTATTGAAGGACCTTTCGGAGCGCTTGAGACAGAGGCGGCAGTGTCATCTATGCTGCCACCCCAGTACCCGTACCTATTTTCAAACAGGTCCGATCACCTCCTGCGCGAGAAGGGGCTTTTGTTTGGTGAAGCTAGTGTTCAGGCCTTAACCAGATCGAAGGTTCGGGAGCTCGCTGCAAAGGCGGTAGTTGCGGGGCCGACGTTATCAACCAACGAAAAAGGGTCAGAGGCGCAGCAAACTGATATTCAGAGCACGCCCGAACAGAATAAAATTGAGTCTGTAGCGTTGAAGGCGCCAGATACTGGAGAGGAAAATCCCGACACGGGAAAGTTAGAAGAGCTATCTACTGATTTGCTCATCGCGCCTACGTCAGATGGACTTGATAGGTTGCTAAAAGTCAGCCGGTCGGCTTTGATAGCCGAGCAAAAAAAGGATGGCAGCCTGGAAAACGTGCGCTGCAATGTCAAAGAAGGTATCGCCAGGAAAACTGCGCGTTTTGTGGAAAGAGGGGGAGTCCTGTACCGGAAGTATCTAGACCGCCGAGGAGTGGAGTTCGATCAACTGGTCGTGCCTCAATGCTATCGTCAGGATCTGTTGCGCTTGTCACACGGGGGTTCGTGGTCCGGACACCTAGGAGTTAAGAAAACTAAGGACCGTCTCTTGCAAGAGTACTATTGGCCAGGGTGTTTTCGGGACGCAGACCATTTCGTGAGGACATGTGACACTTGTCAGCGGGTGGGCAAACCAGGGGACAAATCGAGGGCGCCGTTGAAATTGGTACCTATCATTACGGAGCCTTTTAGACGGCTCGTTATTGATACTGTGGGACCTCTGCCGGTAACAGCCACGGGGTACAGACACATTTTGACTGTGATCTGCCCAGCGACAAAGTTCCCTGAAGCAGTGCCGCTTAAAGAACTCAGCTCAGTTGAGATAGTCAATGCACTACTGTCCATATTTGCGCGAGTTGGTTTTCCTGCAGAAATTCAATCAGATCAGGGCACAGTGTTTACTAGCGCTTTGACGACAACTTTTCTCGAAAGGTGTGGGGTAAAGCTGTTACACAGCTCAGTGTACCACCCACAGTCGAATTCCGTTGAGAAGCTCCACTCCGTCATGAAGCGCGTGTTGAGAGCGTTGTGTTTTGAACATCGAACTGACTGGGAGCTGTGTCTGCCTGGGGTGATGTTTGCTTTAAGGACCGCGCCGCATGCGGCTACGGGGTTTTCGCCAGCTGAACTGGTGTACGGTCGCTCGCTTCGATCTCCGCTTCGCATGCTTCGAGAATCATGGGAAGGTAGGGGCGACGACCCAGTCGTGGTGGAGTACGTGCTTAAGCTCCTCGAACGCTTAAGAAGGGCACAGGAGTTGTCAGGTGAAGCAATGACAAAGGCCCAGCAGAGGGCCAAGGTTTATTATGATCGGACAGCCAGGGCCCGTCGTTTTGAGGTTGGCGATGAGGTCATGATATTGCGCACATCGCTAAACAACAAACTAGACGTGCAGTGGGAGGGCCCAGCGCGAATTGTTCAGAAACTGTCGGACGTTAACTACGTGGTAAGTCTGCCAGGAAAGCGGAAAGCACAGCAAGTTTACCACTGTAATCTGCTCAAACCTTATAGACAAAGGGAAGCAGTGGTGTGCATGATGGTAAACGTTCCTGAAGAGCTTCCGGTCGAGCTTCCGGGACTAGGCTCAGTGACGAACAGGGAAGACACCGGTCAAGTCATTAGTGACCTTATCAGTAAAGCACCGCTGTCGCCTGAGCAGAAAACCGAACTACACCAGCTCTTACAAGAGTTTCAAGGTCTGTTCTCTGAGAGGCCTGGTAGGACTTCTGTACTTACTCATGATATAGAACTTACCTCCACAGAGCCAGTACGATCCAAGGCGTATCGGGTGTCACCCCGCCAGAGCGATATTATGGAGGCTGAGGTAAAGAAAATGCTACAGCTCGGTGTTATTGAGGCAGGTGAGAGTGATTATACCTCCCCTTTGATTTTAGTTGAGGTACCGGGCAAGGAACCTCGTCCTTGCGTCGACTACCGCAGGCTTAATTCCATCACTAAGGATCAAATTTATCCGATCCCTAACATCGAGGAGCGCCTTGAGAAAGTTAGTAGCGCTCAGTTTATTTCCACCCTAGATCTGGTCAGGGGTTATTGGCAGGTTCCACTTACAGAAGAGGCTAGTAGGTATGCGGCGTTCATTTCACCAATGGGAACATTCCGTCCTAAAGTGTTGAGTTTTGGTTTGAAGAACGCGCCATACTGTTTTTCAAGTCTCATGGATAAAGTGTTGCGGGGACAGCAAGAATTCGCTTTACCGTATCTAGACGACGTAGCGATATTCTCCGCATCCTGGTCTGAGCATATGACACACTTGCGGGCAGTGCTAACCCGCCTGCGCGAAGCAGGCTTGACAGTAAAGGCTCCTAAGTGCCAGTTAGCACAGGCCGAGGTTGTCTACCTCGGTCACGTGATTGGTCAGGGTCGTCGCCGCCCCTCTGAAATAAAAGTGGCCGCTGTGCGAGACTTTCCGCAACCGCGCACAAAGACCGATATTCGGTCGTTCTTAGGTGTCGCCGGCTACTATCAGAGGTACATCCCTAGGTACTCTGATATCGCGGCTCCCCTGACGGATGCTCTAAGAAAGACAGAGCCTCAAACAGTCGTCTGGGACGAGACCAAGGAAAGAGCTTTTAGCGCCCTAAAGAGTGCCCTAACAAGCCAGCCTGTGCTACGATCGCCAGACTATACAAAAGAGTTCATTGTTCAGTGCGATGCTAGTGAGCGAGGCATGGGCGTTGTACTGTGCCAACGGGAAAATGGAGAAGTAGAACACCCCGTCCTGTATGCTAGTCGTAAGCTGACCAGTCGTGAGCAGGCGTATAGCGCCACCGAGAAAGAGTGTGCATGTCTCGTGTGGGCCGTTCAGAAATTGTCATGCTATCTAGCCGGCTCGAGGTTTATCATTGAGACAGATCACTGCCCTCTCCAATGGCTGCAGACCATCTCTCCCAAAAATGGCCGCCTCCTGCGCTGGAGCCTCGCTTTACAACAATATTCCTTTGAGGTGCGTTACAAAAAGGGGAGTCTCAACGGTAACGCCGATGGCTTAAGTCGAAGCCCCTAACGTAGGAATCAGCCTCAAAATTGTTTGTTACTGATGTTTTTCTTCCTGAGGCAGGATTTTTTTTAACATATTGCTTTTGTTTAGTGTTTCAAAGTGATGATATGCTTTCTAGTGCAATTTTTCAATTTGTGGACGCGTTCTGAGTGATGCTAGACTACTGTAAGGAACTAGGCAGTGGTATAAAAAGGGGAAAGAGCCTGGCAGGGCTTAGTGAGGGTTGTGCCGTGCTTGCTGACTGAGCGGTTGAGTTTTCAGCGTAGTTCTAACGCTTGCCGGGAACGAGAACAAAAATGTGAACTCTCCCGAAGTCACTTTGCAGTGTCCCGTGCGAACCTGAACGAGAGAACGAGGCCTTCTCTGTGCGCTGCGCTCAAGAAACGTCAAGGGACGCCCGACTTCGGTTATGAGCATCATCGAGCGACATCCCTCCGGACAGCGGATGCAGTCCCCTGTCCATCGGGATCTCCTTTCCCCGGCGGGGCGGTCTGTTACGATTCGCCTGCGACACGTGGTTTTGCCGGCGCCAACTGCGGCGGGGCGGCAGACATTTTGGCCCGATCGTCGTCGCCGCAACACTCATCGCCAGGTGTTTCCAGGCGCGTCTGCGGCGATGCGACCGCCTAGGGATCCCCCTCGCATTCCAGTCATTGTGCCCGAAACAGGCGATGCCAAAGCAGGGATCTCATTCCAGTTATTGGGCCCGAAACAGGCGATGCCAAAGCAGGGATCTCGTTCCAGTCATTGTGCCCGAAACAGGCGAAGCCAAAGCAGGGACCATCTTCTCGTTACAGTCATTGTGTCCGACCGGCAGCGCCACGACAGTGTGCTGCGCAGCGCCACGACAGTGTGCTGCGCAGCGCCACGACCAGTTGCTACGAGATCTTGCGCAGCGCCACGACATGGTGCTACGGCATCGCTACGACAGTGTGCGTCACCATTAGCCCATTGTACATTCACGTGCTCGTCTTTTGAGGGGTTCCTTCTTGCCCTCAACTGCGAGAGTATAAAAACAGCTGCCCCCGGACGCCAGAAAGAGGGCTCCGATTTCTTCCGTTGAGTGAAGTGCTCTCCCGTCTCTCTACTTCGGTCAAACCTGACCGCCAACTCTTTGCGATGTTAAAATAAACAAGTTGTTTCGTTGTTACCTGTCGACTCATGCTTTGCCGGGACCTTCGGATGCTTCGAGTTGTACCCCAGGCCGCCAGGCCAACGCTACCCTTGGGGCTTGCGACCCAGGTACAACCACGGGCGTCAGCGCCGAGTTCCCAACAGATCGTACCAGAAGTCCGATCCAAAATAGCGTGCTTCGTTTGCGAGTGGCATATATACAGGCAGACTGACACAAAAAAGGCTATAAATGGATCGGAGTTAGATGCATGGATACGTAATACTATACGTGATAGATTTTTGCGCGCTTTTATTCACAGGATTAAAGATGATGTAATATATAAAGTGTTTTGAGAATCAATCACCACCCAACCTTAAATAAATGCACAAAAGGTCAATCTCTGGACGACAAGATTTCCCTTCATGGAGAATATTATAATGGAACCGAATCTTAAGTTTGGGTTGACAAACCTGAACGCTACACGCTTCTCCTTGTTTCTCGCATCGGGGTTCGTGGTCCCGATCCGGACCGGATTCCTTGATCGAGATCGACAATGATCGCTGTTACACCGTCCAATGATCCGGGTAAAATTTGGGGTGAGCTGAAGCGCACCAGTAGTCGTTAGGTGGTCCAAAGCACTTACCAAATTTGCATAATAGCAGGTGATCACGAGCGAGTCTACAACGTCCCTACCAAAGTTTAACCGCTGAAGGTCGTCCCATCTTGTTTTAAACTGCTCTTCGTGCGTATATAAACTTGGTATTCCTCGTTCAGCGCCATCAGTATAGCGTTTGACTCTATCGTTATAACGACCAATTTCTTTTTTGTATTTCTTCAACCACTTCCTACCCTATTACAGCCAGTGGTCGGTACCCATAAAATTTTGATTTAGTCTACAGACGAAGCTATAATATGCGCATAAAATATCCACTCACAAAACAGTTTCGAAAAACTAAGACTAGAAGCTGTTACCGCTTCGCGTAGTTCTGTGCGTATGTGTCAGTGAGTGTGCTTATTCAACAACGCATATACCGTTACTTCATGGATCACTCTCATACAACGATGCACCGGGCCGATCCGAAGGCAGTGATCGCTGGTTCTCGTCGTCGTCGTCGTCGTCGTCGTCGTTGTTGTCGTTGTTGTTGGCTGTCACTACGAAGAGGAACGAATAATCCTGCTATCTGGCCAACGCTAGCGAGAAAACAAAATCTGCAGCTCTGGTTGCTCAAGAGTGGGCGAGTATGTCGTACAGTACTGCACGTGCCCCAGTGGACCGGATCGAGCGCGTTCGCGATAACGAAAAGATAGAGTTATCAGAGGGGGCGTGGACGAGCAAGCAGCTACGCATCGGCGACAGGTGTTGCAGAGCGCCTTAGATAACGTTTTCTTCTCTGGAAGCGCATCGGGTCGCATGTTGCCGCCTGGCATGTAACAAACCGTTTGTCGGACGTCTTGCCTCGAGCATGTAACGACCGCCTGACGTGACTGTTCAAACATGAAATGAGGGACACACAGGGACGTCGGCCGGCGCGTCGTAAGCGATTTCCGACAAACAGTCCACGGGGAGGAAGATAACTCGCCGAGTACATAGCAATGATGCTGATACGGGCCTCGGAGAATTCCAGCCCTCCACTTGCGACTGCTCTTATAAACAACCCACGCGCGAAGGAGGTCGCACGGGCTAGCAAGTACAGACACGTCTTGAAGACTCATTATTTTCTTCTCCTACATAGCCGTATTAGATAGAGGTTCTGGGACGGTGTCGTTAAACGCATGGCTGCATATCAATTAGGACTGATCCATTGCTGGTCGGGTGCCGCGACGCCGACGGCTTTACACGCTCGGATTCACGCGTTAATTCTACTGGGTCTACTCGAAAGGCATTCAGCCAGAAAGAACGAGCATGGGTGATCGGCGCGAAATTCGGGGAACTGCGTGCTTATTTTAATCGCGGGCAAACGCAGGGAGGAACGCGCTGGTAGCAACCGCACGTATGGAATTAATAGTCAACCCAATCGATTTATCACTGAAGGGCCGATCCTTCCCCGGGCTGCTCGGAACGCAGTTGTGAGCTCATCATCACGTTCTACAAAGCCGGCTCCTCCAAGTTTATTCACGCGCTACAGCACGCACATAGACAGTGATTTGCGCCGTCGTCGTTCATTGTGCGAAGCCGAGATGCTTCTCTTTTCTTTTCTCGTGCTCGTGAACATTTAAACACGTCCGCTGTTTGAAGTATGCTCCCACGTGGACGAGGACGAGGAGGGGGGGGGGGGGTTAGTTCTGAGAAGCCACACATATCGAACGCCGCTTCTGCTAGTCGACGCCGATGAGAGAGACAGAGAGAAAGAAAAGGAAATAATGCGGCATACTGTAGGAATCGTGGATATACTTATGGTGTGATGTGGCCTCCGAGATCGCAAAGGCGTGCCTGTACGGTCTCGGAGGCCACGGGTGTGCATGAGACGTATGCACTTTCATGAACAGCAGTCCCAGACAGTGTCCGCATGAAGGCCGCCATCAGGTATTGCATGCAGTAACCTCAACAGCCTACATAGGTATACCGCGACGTGAAGTTTTCATTAGGTCGCTAATGACTAACCACACATTCATTTTTTAAACCAGCGTAACGCAACGCAACACATGAAAGGAAGTGACGTCAGTCGTGTTCTGACCTGCTGGTTTGAGAATCGGTCTAAACGAGTTCGTTGAACTGTTTGTTTTGTCGGGCTCGGATAAATGCGTTTTTTTGCTCCACAGATATTTTATTTATTTATTTATTTATTTATTCTTGTTTGTCTGTCTGTTTGTGTGTTTGTTTGTTTGTTTGTTTGTTTGTTTGTTTGTTTGTTTGTTTGTTTGTTTGTTTGCTTGTTTGCTTGTTTGTTTGTTTGCGATACTCTCAAGGCCAAAAGGTATTAGAGAATAGTTGGAGAGAATATTTGATACGTACCGGAATATGCAGCGAATGTTAACCAGAAACATGGCGTACAGCAGTCTTAGTCTTGACGTTATTGAAATCTGGGATTAAAGCGATGGATGGAAAGAAGGTGGTTCCAGTCGATGCTTCTTCTGGGGATCAAACCTTCTCGGAACAGATAGATTCGTACAGCAGGCTGCTTCACCAAGCATAACGTTCTGATCTCACCGGAATGAATTAGGATTGGCAAAAAGTCATTGATTATATATATATATATATATAGTTGAGAAAGCGAGGTTGCGGGAAGAGGCTACTACACTATAAGCATTCATCGAATGTGTGTTTCCGTTTCGGTTTCAGTTTATTCAGACATACATTGCCTGGGTTGAAAGGACTAAAGGCAGATGAACTCGGCCTGACTAAGGTCCCTCCACCCATACATTTGCTCAGAAGCAGTGAGAATAAAAAAAAAGAAAAAGAACAATGGCTTTATACATTAGAACATGCCCAAAAATTGTTCAGAAAGCAAAAGTAGCATCTCAAATTGTGTAACAGAATCACATTAATGCAACAGCAATAACCCATAACAAGAACAAACGCGTACATAACTGACAACATATTAAAAAGTACAAGATTATGCAAGCGTTATACAAAGTGCAACATAACAATTTCTAGCAATGCATAACTTTTAGAGAATGTAGAAGAGTACAAAGGTTATCATTTTTTTAACAGGAACTTATTTAGGACGCAATACCAGAGAGTAAGTACATTGTAACATTTTTCTTTAAACTGTGTATAGAACTACATTTTTCGATAAGTTCGCGGATATAAATATTGTTGCGGAGAAGGTTAGGTATTAGGTAGTGCAATGTTTGATTTCCGTAAATTATTCTGAATAGCGGTATTCTAAATCGCTCGTGTCGGATATCATAGGGAACATTAGTAGGGTAGCATTGAGTCATAAAACTACTGAAGTCATTTCCAATTTCCATGCGAATGTACAAGGCGAGCTTAAGGTTATAAAGTTGGTTAACAGTAAGTAATTTAAGCGTGTTTAAAAGGTATAGTTTCTTTAGCATATTACGCGTTTTATTTATTAACGTTCTAGCTTTTCAGTGTTTTAGTGCCGCTATATTAATTATCTCTCTCTTTCGTTCTCCCTTTCTCCCAGAAGAATGAAATGCGCATGAGTGTGCGAATATTCTCACTTTTCGAGTAACTAATCGAATATTGTCCTATTTGATTCAGTCCTCGAATCGGATAGTCACTATTGAAAAATTCTAACATTTTTCGAATACTTTCCGTCGTAGGCTGTACACGATCAAACACGATAATGAAGCAACATTGCGACGACTTTCATCCCATTTAAAGTGGACATAGCAGTGGACAGCACGCTTTGTCGCTCAAACAACCAGGCTCTTCCGGCTATAAACTGCATCACTCGCAATAGAATGTTGGTTAGACACGTCATTAGGCAGTGTATATTGTTTGGCGGGACTTAAAGATGCAAAACCTATGTCCTCTCACCGCGCTAATACGAAAAAAAAAACTTCATTGGAACATAATTTATACAAAAGTGGTACCATCTGCCGTCAAACCGAGAAAAGCGCTCTTTTTTCTCGCTCTGCCATCACCGCAGATTTGTTAACGAATTGCTCAGAGAATCATTGCCAATGCTCTCCTCGTGGTTTTAATAAAGCATGTCTTATAACGTGCAGTATAGCGACACAAACTGCCTACTATGGTGTGAGTACCAGGAAGTAATGATTGTTTTATATTAATGGCGAGAAAGCTGTACATTATTCGTGAATTATTTAAAAAAAATATTCTATATTAGATTCTATTCGATTTGGTTTCAAAACCTATTCGCACACCAGTAGCTCAAGTGCAGCTGCGGGAACCGCGTCGCGTTCCAGCTTTACAATTGATAGCACCACCAGTTAATATCACCTACTTGGGAAAACCCACCTGTCAAGCTAGAAATGAGTAAAATATATGACCATGAACTACAGCTGCCTCCGATTGCCCATGATCTTCCCTCTTTTAAATTTCTTACTTCCGAATAACGCATGAAGATTGAAGAATATATAAAACACAAAATTTTTATCGACTGGTAAGTGAAGAATTATGAAACGTCACATGACAAGTAAATTCAACCACAGAGCAAATCGAAGGGAATTTTGCAGCTCAGGGACAGAATCAGAGAACCGAGAGGGAGAGACGTTAATTTCGTGTGACACTTGGTCCTCGTTGTAAATATAGCCGAGAAGCTGCAAAGGCACGGCGTGCCTATGCGAGCTGTGCATTCGCCACACACGATGACGCTTTCAAAAGCAACAAACGGGTAAGCTGCCGTGCGAAATGTGGTCGCTCCCAATTATGCTTTCTCGAAAAGAAGTGTGCGCGTGTTAAATTGTTTCCAGTGATAGATCAGTTCTTGATTGATTGATTGATTGATTGATTGATTGATTGATTGATTGATTGATTGATTGATTGATTGATTGATTGATTGATTGATTTTACCATGTTTTTCTTCTTATGGTTCGAAAAAAACAATTAACCCTGTTGACTTCAGCATCTAATATGCGCTCCTTTCTTTCACATACGTTGGTATATGCGCTTTCGAACGGGGAAATTTTGCTATTTCCCTTCAAAACATCGTCGTTCCCGCTTCCTGTGACCCAGGCATCGCCACCACCACAACCAACAACAACAGCCGAGATTCCGTTGCGTTACCAAAGATCGTCGTATACACGAATCGACACGAGCTTGGCATTGTCTGCGTCCCGGAACAAACGTTTATGCGCCCGCACGGCTGAAGGCATGCAGCTATGCGACCGATCCGCCTGACGTTTGTTACAGGCGCAGAGACAGCCGGAGTATTAGGTCCACGCACGTGGAAGGGGGCGCTCTTTTCTTGAGCAGCGGGACCATAGTAATTTCCTCGTCGGCGGCATCAAAGGCGGCCCGGTGTGTCTATCGAGGAATGGCCACAAACCCCCATTCAAATGGGCGACCCCCGCCGTATAGCGCGCGCTGCGCCGCGCGCCGCGTACATATAATCTCGCGGCCACGCGAAATAAAGGCCCGTAATGGTCGCCGTCTGATCCGTCTATAGCTCCTCGCATATCCACTGCGGCTTCGTGCGCCCAGCACGTTTCGGTGTTCCCGCGATGAGGAAGGCCTGCTTGCGTGCGCAGCGAAAACACCACAATGTTTATGGCTGGACGTTCTTTGCAGGCGCAATCGAGGATAAATTTGGTCAACAGACGTAGCTCTGTCGACAAAATTTTGACAAAGTTCGTGGATGAACACGTAGCTGTGTTATAACCTACGAGATGTCACTGGGTGAGTTGGTTGAGCGTGGTGAGCTCGAGATGCGCTTAAAGAACTCCCGGACGTTGTAACAGTACGAAATAAACAATTACGCACGCGCACATATGCGTTATGTATCTCTCTTCCCCCCTTTTTTTATGTTTACTGACATGATGTAATAGGAGAGGGTGGCGCCTTTGTGTCGCACCGGCTGCTCCTCGTCGCCTGGTAAAGAAAAATATTGTCACAAAATTTATGCCAAAATGTGGTCACAGAAGTGTCACAAAAACAGTCAGCAATATCACAAAGTTCTGTACATGAGTCCAGGGACCCACAGAAGGTGAACATGTGTGCACTTGCATATGTGAACACGTGTGTTTCGTATTTTCTGAGAACACATAAAGAAGTTCAGTTCAGAAGTACAGACGAGTGCAGTACACAGTGTAAGTATACCAATACATAACATGCCACATAAAACTTCGACCAACTAACAAGTGTAGACTTACATCATACATGTATCGTTCAGCAGACATTAAAATTTAATATATAGATCTAAGATACTTCTGTTTTTTAAGAAAGCTTTCATAGCGACAAGCGTTTTTCTCTGAAGCACAGCTTTTTGGCCATGAGCCAACTATATCTTTAGGGTCAATCCATCTTATTATCCACGTCTGTTGACCTTGTAATGTCCAACTTATCGCAAAGGATGTGCTGTTATGATGCCTAAGCATTCTTGTTTAAGCAAGTGAAGTTAATACATAGCCTATAGCCATAGAAAAGCTAGAGTGTATCGAAAACGCTCCATCATTTTTGATTGCGCTGGAACCATTTTTCACTCGTGGATAATTTAATAAACTAATTATTAATTATTTAGTAACTATACTAATTAGGTTATATCTCTAATAACATTAGTGGTTTTCTCTCTTCTTTTTAAAGAGAAGTACCCTCCATGGCCAGAAATAAAGCTGGACAAGTTGTTATAATTTTCAGCATGTAACACTGTGTTTGGGCATTACAGGGTTGGGCGTGTTTTACGCTGATCATGAAGGTAAACGTTTCGCCGCGGTCTCAACCTCTTGCTCTGGTCGTCGGAGCTCCGACGGAGAAAAATCAAGCAAGTCAAATTTGTTTGAACGCGAAATCTGTGATACCGTGACTTTTTTACTCGCGTAAAACTAAATTTGCACAACACAGCCACCGCTGGCAGCCGCCGGTGCTTTCAGACAGTTATGGAGCCAATTCACATGATGTGTGAGAGGATGACGCAAGGCGGAACGAGTTAGTCCCAAGGAGCGGGCACACCCATTTCGCCCATTAAGCCTCGCCCTGACAGCGCTGCAATCTTACATGACCCTTCAGGGAACGTCTTTACAGCTAGGATCTCCGATCGCATACATCGCATATATGGTGGAAAGCTTGCGCATGCGACTATATCTTCAGCAAGGTGTTTAATGCAAGTTATATGCGCTAAACATAAGGTCAAACTTTTATTTCAGTTCAATAACAGCGCAATCACCGCGAGATATCACCGCTATAATCAGACGCGCCGGACCATCAAAATAAATTACTTTTTGAGATATCACCTGCAGCAGCAGTTCGTATACCGCCAGTCGGACATCTCACAGATTGCACGGGTCCAAAAGGGTAAAACAAGAACAGGTTCTTACGTACGTATACCGCCCACAGGGGGGGCAGCGCCTGCGGAAGAGCGTGAGAAACGCAACGAGTATACTGGGCTATATATCTCGGACCATTCACAGGCGACGCAGCAACAGTGCCTCCGCGGAAATGCCCAGACCGCGGGTCCCACGATACGCGTGCTCTCGTCGGCCAGAGGCGCCGCGATCCGCGTTGTCTACGGCAACAGGCCCGCGCAACAGGCTCCCCGCGCAACAACAAAGATCGAGAGAGGGCCCGATAAAGACGTCAAACACGGCGATACTGTCGCCGACGTCGACGAGGCTCTCTCTCTGGTGAACGCATATCTGGCTGGTCCGGAAAGCATCGCGAGTGCGTGCCACGGCAAGACGCGGTGTGCGCGCGGTTCCCGCTTCGTGCCCACGCAGAGCCGATCAATTATTGCGCGCGCCCGCCGACTCGGCGCCGCGATGTCGACACGCGGACGCCCACGAAGACGCTGCACGCGGCTCGGTTCCTGGCCGCGAACGGACGGCGTGTGTCGGGAGTAGCGCGCGATAGAGGCGCGAACCCACGCCCTGTAGCATTAAATCCGTGCAGCGGTGAGATGGCATATAATAAGGCTGGAATCGGCCACTCAAAAGCTTGTTCTTCTCTGTTCTTTTTCGACATAGAAACGATTCGAGAGTAAGGCAGTTCGCTTACTGGACGATTACCACGAGTTGACCACTCTCGCTGTAAGAGTAATTGGGATCTGGTATATGCCGGAACCATTCATTACAATATTCAAGCAGCCCGATAAGGACGCAATTTAATGAAGAACATCAATGCTACCGCGGATAGCAACGTCGAATGAATTCTGGGTTTTTGCGTGCCAAAACTACGATTTTGATTACGAAGCGCATGCGGTTGCGCGGGACTCCGGATTAATTTTAACCACCAGGGGATCTGTATAACTTGACCCCAGTGCGCAGGACATTGGCGTTCTTGCATTTCGCCCCCATCGATATGATGATATCGCGACCTTCGTGGTTAGCAGCGCAACACCATAGCCGCTAAGCAAACCGCGGCGGGTAAGTTCGCGGCGGCAGTAGTGGATCATCAGGGCAATTGCACAAACTGCGCCACGGTCTACACTAGCAAACCTGAAGTCGCTGAACAAGTTGCCATTGCATTGGCACTAACAGACGATAGATTTACAGAAATTTATAGCGACTCGAAAACAGCTATTAGAGCTTTCAATAGGGGAAAAATTGCCCCACAGGCTGCGAAAATAATTAACAAAAGGCAAACAAATGTTACGCGTTTCATTTATTGGTTCCCGGCGCACCTTGGTTCACTTGATGGTATTCCTGTCAATCCAAATGAATCGGCCAACAGCGTCGCCCGCGACCTTACAGACCGGGCCGCTTCTACATATGGTTTTGATTCTGCTGGATTGGAGAACTTACAGAGAGATACCCTCATTACATACAATGAAATTACAAAACATTACTACATGGGAAGGAGGGAGTTTCCACCCCCTCACTATAGACTAAACAGAGCACAAGCAGTTACACTTAGGCAATTACAAACAGAGTCTTATTATTCACCTGCACAAATAAAGGAATGGTATGACATTGCAGACATGAATATTATATGCAAAGCATGCAAAAAGGAGATATGCACGCTTGAACATATGCTCTGGGAGTGTGGGTCGTTCGGCCCTGGCATTTCCCGGAATCGGTTTTTAGGAATGATAAGATCTCCAGATCATATCCCTCAAGTCCTGGCTGTCCAGTACGCCCGTGATAGGGCTAGGAGGCTTGACCTCCCGGTCCCAACATGGGACTAGCCAGGCGGGTGGCAACACCTTGTACAGGACATGAATAAAGTTTTTTCCTGCTCCTCCTCCTCCGCGGCGGGTGCGGTTACTAATAAGGACGAGTGAAGTGTTATATACGTAAGTGGCTATCGATATAAGCTGGCTGTCGAAATAAGTTGACAAACATTTGGTATTGGATTAATCAGGATAAAACTACAGTCGGGATTAGTCGGGACCAGTATATAGGCTAGTTCCTTCCTGTGTTACCCGCCGAAGCTATGTGGAATCCCACCGTCTATTTCTGCACAAATTAGGTTATGTTTAGAAAGGTCAAAGGTCCCGTTTGCGTATGTGGCCTTTACTTTCATGCAACCATAGTAGCAACGCTGGTATTTATGTCGTATATACATTCACTAAGCCAGAGAGGGAGATAGAGCATAAACGCTCATTGATCGAGAATGGCTGTCGTTGCCTCAGTAACGTTGAAGAAAGGCGTTGTAAATTTTATCCGCGACTGGCTGATGCCTGCGGTATAGCTATGCGGAGCGCAATGCTTCATAACCTTCCTGTGACAGGTTACAAACACCGACATAAAAAAAGAAAGAAAGAAAGCAAAGAAGGAGAGAAAAGAGAAAGATCCAGATTAAACTTTTGAATTTGCTAATAGGCAAGTTGCACCCTAATCTGGGGTTTGGAAAGCCAGAGAAGAAGGCGGAAATGAAGCACATGGTGGCGGCGCCGGCTTGAGTTTCCCAGACGCCATAGATCTTGGCAACGTTTGCTCTGGGGTAGAAATTTTTACCACTAAAAATTTATTACGTTGGTTTTAATGGTTAACGATGAACGGGTCGACGTTGACTTCTCGTGAGTAAGGTGGCCTTCAATTTAGTAAAACATTATGAAATCCATGAATCCAAGCTGACGTCGTTGGTGGCACGCTTTTGGGGACGCGAATTCCAACGAGGGAAGCACGTCTTTATATTGGAATCCTGAACTCGGGGATTCAACTCAGTATAACAAGCGATATTAAATAAAATATTCTCTCTCTCTCTCTCTCCTCCGATAATAACAATCCTTATGCAAAGAAAAACAAATGGAGATTTAAGAAAACAAGTAAGTAACCTGTCACAATTTATTTAATGCGGTTCTCATAGAGTGCCTCTTTAATGACGCGATAAACGAGCTTGCTCGGACAGTACAAAAAAACGTATAAAGCGTAGCCTCGACGAAGCGCTGTGCTCCTTGACGTGCTCGCGCTGCTTGGGGCCGTGACAAACGCGGAAATGCGAGAGAGACACGTCGCTCCAACGCTGAAACGCGCTTGTATTCGTGTTCGCGACGCATAACACATTTTTCTGTGTGCACACACTCGAAGCGGCAGGCAGGGAGCCTCGGCCGAAGAAGACGTCGCCGCATGCAAATGCGATTGGTGACGGTTGTTCGCCGTCGTCTTCAGCGCTGCAACGAACGTCGAAACCAAAGCCCGGCGGCTCTAACGTCATGTACTGCACAAAAAAAAAAAAAGTGAAGATGATATCGAGCGACTGGACATGTGTGCAGCGGCTCCGAGAAAGCCGTCTTCACGGATGGCGCCTCTTCGGTACAAGAAGAAAAAGAAACAAATGACGCGATGGACAGATAATGAGGGCGCCGGCTGGCTGTTTATTATTTAAGTGCGACGCATCACGCATCGTTTTCTTCGGCTGGGACACGTGGTTTGAGCGACACTAAATAGAGATATACGCTTAACTATACTAGTCGGCCAGTCTTGACAGCTATAGACTAAACTCCTGACGAATACTTTCCACATTTCTTGTAAGAGAAAGCTTTGCTTATTGGGAAGAACATTTGAAAAAGAAAGAAGGCCGAGCTTAACCAGAATTGCTGAAGCCTTCCCAAGACGTCATGCGTCCGTCAGATGTATTATCGCATTTCCGCCTACTTGGGTCGTTTTTAGTGCTGGAAAAGTCTACAAAATCTGGCAAGTTCACGCTAGTCTTCGAAATTATAATGGAATACTTATTTGTTATTATTGATATCTGTAAGCACTCAACTCGGCCAGATTCTGTCATAATCTACGACGTCACGGAGAACTGGTGCGGGAATTTCAACTATAGCCGCTCGATGAACGGCCTTTTGTTAATGCGTCCTTTCTGGCATGTACACCGATTCCTTTCCCTCTAATATTGACGTATTCGCGATTCCCGGAGTGCAATATATCAATCTATAGCATAAGTTATCATTTAGCTCGAGGATTCCTATCAAGGTAAGTCATGCGACTCATCCTCACAAGAAAAGTACTACGCCACCACCTTATTCATATACGTATATAGTTCGCAATCAGTGTTGTGAATCTCCATTCATAGCTGACATGTTGCAGTATGCTCCCTTATCGAACCTCTCGACTTTCTCTGAAAATGGCCGTTTAGTTTTAGTCTCCGTATTAACTTACACGTAAGCTATATATATATATATATATATATATATATATATATATATATATATATATATATATATATTCGGTCCTCCAATTTGAGTCAATGCAAATGTCTATTTGTCGGCCGAAAGAAGAATTTCGCTGCGTTGTCCCATTTCAGTAATGGCGTGCGCGCGTGTGTGTTATCGAAATTGTGTCGTCATTTCGAATCAAAAAATAAAATTAGTTGCTGAAATTGAATTTCTGTCATCCACGTCATCATGTAAAAATATCTTTTTGCAACACTCGTCCTTAGCAGCTTCTCACCTCGTGCGCTTTTTCCCGACTTCCACGTAAGAAAAGTAAAGTTTTGTCAAGATAACGTACGACAGAATATCGGTTTCAGAGATTCAGAGACGGGTCTTGGTAATTATATCTGTTATGCGTCCTCAGTGGAAGCACCGAGCCTATAATACGACAAGGATTGCTTTAGCATGACGCTTCCAGCGTAGGCTTCCTAGCTCGACACGTCCACGATGGATATGGTTTATAAGCGATATGACATTTCGCATCTTGTAGATATCTAAACACGCTTATAAACAAAAGCTAGAATTCATATACTAACCACACGAAATAACGCCTTCCATGCGCTTAATAAATCGGATAAGGGTGATTCAGCACGCCTCTGGTGCTTCTAGAGAAGGGCGCTCTTTCTCCCGTTTTCATATTGCTGCAATAGGGCACAACATTCAATATATCAGCCGGCGCGCTTGATCGTTTCGCCTCGTTTACACTTGCTCCCCGTTCATCAGAGGAGCCACGACATATCTCCTAAAAGCACTCGGGTTGAATTTCGGGCCACGCTCTCTTTCCAAGCCTATCTCCCCGCATGGCCCATCCCCATATAGGACTCACTCGAATCCACTCCCGAGCAGCAAAGTTGATTTTCGCACGTCCATCGCGTGTGACTTCTCCGTAACCGAAAAGGAAGAGGCCAAAATTAAAAGAGAGAAGCAAAGGCCAGGCGTTCCCGTTTCCTCGCATCTCTGCGTGCATGCACGCACGCACGCAAGCACACGCTCATGCAGCAGCAGCTCACATCGAAAAAAAAAAAAATGAATGCATGAAGTTCAGCGGCGTCAGTTCCGAAGTGGAGCGGCAATGCGATTCTGACGTGCCGTGTCGCGTCGACGCCTGCACGCGCCGTTGCTGCGGCTGTCGCCTGAATGAACAGAAAAAGGGGGGAGAGAGGGGGGAATCCACGCATTTCCCCGCCTCCCGTCCGCTGTCCTTTGCAGGAGCTGCGGCGTCGTCCTCTCTCTTTGCGATCGCAGCGGCGAAGAGTCCAAGTCGCCCACATACGTATACGCAGCACCGCCGGCAGCGCTGTATGTGCCACGCGACTGGGTGTTCGTGGGCCGCGTGCACTATAGCAGAGCCCGCCGCCGCATGCGCGCACACCTCGGCGAACCAAGCGGCGCGTCAGCCCTGCGAATCGATCAAAAGGCGCGGACGCCCCCGCGCGCTCGAGCTCGGGGAAAGAAGTGTCAATCTGGCGCTAAAAAGGGAAGCGGTGGGAGCGAGATTCAGGAAACGGCGCGCGCAGCTGACACGGCGCTGAGGAAAGAAAGTTGTCAGCTTTGTTCACTTCACCGTCCGTTTCACTACGGTTTCGTGGTTTCTTTATTCTTGTTTTCTTTCTTTTGCTATTTTTTTAAAATTCATCTCTCTGTCTAGAACGCGAGATTTCAGCTGGCTGACAGGCACGTGCATAAAGTCAAAGCCGGAAAGGCGGCGGACCGGGAGGCCAAATTTGGAAAATAGGAGGCGGAGATTCTTAATCGTTTCTTTCTTTCATTTTCTTTCTCTCTCTTCTTCGGAGGAGAAAGCCGCCGTTAGTCTGGGGTTCGCGTAGAAAAGCGCTGACACATCAACTCGCTGCCGCTGACTCTACACGGTTGCGACCCGGGCCAGGAAGCGCTGCTGCTGAGTAAACGTTTTTTTTTTTTTCTTCTTCTCCCCTTCCGACCGCGCCTCTCGCCTTCGTTCCCAGTTCTTGTACTGTCGAGAATGTACGACGTCGTAGCCGCCAGATGGCGTTGCTTCGGCGATGTTTTGAAAGGCTTGAAAATATATGTGCCCAGCAAAGGAGGCGTTCACGAAGTATTTGGTTGCTAGATCTCTCTCTCTCTCTCTCTCTCTCTCTCTCTCTGCGTAGCCTAACTGAGACTTAATGCGAGAAGCTATATTGACATCTAACGACCCACCTTTTCGTTTTCGCTACGTAATTGTGGATGCCAAGAACACGATATGGTTAATGCGGCCTACGTTGCTCACGCAAGGCCCACGCGCACCGAACTCCGTGCCTGAAGTTGGTTCAAAGACCCTATAATGACCCCAATATTCATTCGTACTCGTCCGCAAAGTAGACTCTCATATCGCGAGATTGAAACGCGCTAAGCAATGACTTGGCCTGAAAAAACCGGAGGCTTCCTCTTCTGCCTGGCTAGTTGAAATATATACACGATGCAAAAAAAATACAGTAAGTGGAATTCCCGTGCCTGTATCTTCCGTGTTAAGATTAAGAGGAAGAAACGGACTTGGTCAGAACATGTAATGCGTGAAGCAGATAACCGGTGGCCTAATAGAGTTACAGAATGGATGCCAAGGAAAGAAAAACGCAATCAATGACCACCGAGAATTAGGTGATGTGGTGCAATTACTAAAGGTGCGGGGCATAGGATGGAATGAGCTAACCCAAGAAAGGATAATTGGAGATGGCTGGGAGACGCCTTCGTACTGGAACGGACATGAAATAGGCTGATGACGGCAGCGTGTGTTATGAAAGTGCGAACGGGACTAAACAGAGTTCCTTGCCTATAAAACTCGGTTTTGGAACGAAGTCAGAAAGACTGACGAACGCGACTGCGAGTCTGGAGCTACGTATAGACTTCGCGTATTCCATCATCCCGAAACGTTTTGTGTGACTGTGCTCCGCGCAGACGGCCAGGTACCCAAGACCGGCACTCGTTGAAGGAGGGCCGGTGGCTGGGTCTGCCGAAAACGAGAAGCGAGCAGTAAAGCAGCTGGCCGCGGACAGCTGACGATGCCAGCTGCCCAAGAGCAGTGGCCACGTGATCGACGGCGGTGACGCTGCTGCTCACGAGACCCGAATAGCCATTCCACAAAAAGCGACTGCTCAACAAACCACTCCGTCAGAGAGCCCTGTCATGAGGTATGTTAAGAGGCAGATATTTGAATTGCCAGTGTTCGTACGTGATTCGGAGCCAACAATTCTGCCTGGTGTTAAAATGCCACTAAAGGAAAGATGTTCTGTCGAGCTAGATTGAAATATTAAGCTTCTTTAATGACCCATTGGTCATTCGTAGCGCGAGCAGAGCTTTTGTACGCGAGAAGATGACGAAAAGGGAGAGATGGAGCGGCGCCACCTGTTGTGGACTATGGTACCTCAAATGTGACGTCAGCACTGGTTGATTCACTGAGAGTGGCATAGAGGGAGACCACGTGGAGATTACGTGAACTCGTTCGTTTTAGCACGGGCGGCTCGAATTGAGGTGCAGCAGCGGTACTTCCGGCGGCAATTTTCTACTCAACAGAACGATATATTGGCACTGAGAAACGATGACAGACTTCCAGACGAGTAATATGTTAATGTAGCTTGACTTTATATTTTCTTCAGTGTCCTTTCACATATGTAGCAGACTCCAATTCATGTCTGTATTTTCCCCCTAATTGTGAAATGTGATGAATTTACCGTGTCTGTATTGTTCTTACAGGGGGGGGGGGTGAGGAGGGGGGGAGGATTTGCCACGAGGCATATGAGGAACGAAAGAAAGTCAAATAAAGCTTCCAACTCTGCATCGGGCAGGAACTGCAGCAATGTCTCTGCAAACTTATTGTCCGTCATTCAACTGGTGTAGTTTTCAGGTACGTCTGGCTTCAGTGCAGTGGGTATCATGTCTCCATGCACTGCCTGTGCATGCAGACAGTAAACGCATCCAATAATGCGGGGTTTTTTTCTCACTCGCTTATGTGATTGGAACATGAAATACATTGAATTGAATTCCACGAAATCGACTCTGATAACATGCTCTGTCACGCGACCAGTAATTCGCATCTCGTGATACCGGAACCTGCTTGGCCACCGCACTAATGCTGACGCCACACCTTTCCAAGCGACTGCTACAGGGTGGAATCATGCTTGCGCGCCACCTCTGACGTGTATGCAGGGCTCCAACTGCTTGCGAACAAGCACAAAACACTGCCTATAAGAGACCTTACTCATGGCTGTGGGGTATTGTACATCTCGTACATCTAGTTTTCCTCTGCCGGTGTATAGCATAATCCATAGGCACTGTACATTCTATAGAGTATGCGCTAACGCATGCGTCCAGCATCATATGTCTATAGACAGTCAATAGATAGCCCGTATACAGATTTCGAGCGCCGGTAGGCCATACGTCCGTCCGCGCCTGTCTGTGGACAGTCATGGCCCGTGGCATTTCTTTACAGAGTCCATAAACACAATGCCCATAAATGTCTTACGCTTTTTACTGACTAGTAGAATAACATTCTTTAATGGTCGCGAGAATACGCTTCCGCGTTAGAAGCTCAGCATGACGTCCCTTCCTCGCTTCTATTATAAAGTGGCTCGTATACATGCGCCGCCATGGAGTGAAAGTTTCATTGCCAGAATCAAGCATTGCCTCAACTGCAGTCGCTAGATTCCATACACGGTAGCTCACAGAGCAACTGGGTCGGGACGGTGTCTATTTGTTTCGTCCTTTACCGCGAGAAAAGCAGCGGCCCCAGCTGCGCTGTCTAGCGTTTGTCAACGTCGTGGTGCAGCTGCGTATAGCGGGCTGTTGCCGCCAACGCGACGCCGGCCGACGTTACCGCGACGTTGGTTGCCGTGCAAGCCACTCGCCCGTGTTCATTCTCTTTCTTTTTTTCAGTATATATGGCACCACGCAGATAGGTATATCTCGTCCTGTAGCCCTTGCACACGTCACACTTTCATTGTGTCGTTATCACTTGTGGGCGTGGCATCGTTAACGATTTCAGCCTCTGTCGCAAGATGTTTACGAGAAGTCGTGCCTCTTTCTAGCTCGTCGCCGTGTTTCTGAGAAATGTCTCGAAAGTGTGGCTGCACGTCGCCCTATGCCTTCGTGTGCAGAGGCTTCTTGTGGGGGCATGCGACGTTCCTTTAAAAAACGAACTTATGCTTATACTTCGCTTCATCTGCCGGCAGGCACGTTGATGGAGATCGCCAGACAAGCTGTGGGCATTATTACATTGGTTTTCAGAGAGCTCATTCATTCATTTATTATCAGAATGTTGAACTTGCTTTCACCGTTGAGCATCCCTCTATGTCGTCATCATCCCTCATCACACCTTTATATCCCTGTTCCCCCACCCCCTGTGCAGAGTAGCAGGCTAAGCGCGTTAGCTCAGGCTGACCTCTCTGCCTTCTTTCAAATAAACTCTCTCTCTCTCTCTCTCTCTCTCTCTCTCTCTCTCTCTCTCTCTCTCTACATTGGTATTTAATTACTAGTCTTCCGATTCAGTCCAAGTACATCGGTAATATACTTTCTCTAACCCTGCTGTTCACATTAGCGTCGAATCAAATTGCCGTGCTCCGCTCTCCCGGAAAGCCGACTGGTCCGCCCGCGGGGTTGGTTCCACATCTCCGAGGGAGCCTGCAGCCCCAGGATGTCGCTCGAAGCTGCGGTGCGCGCTCCCAGAGTGGTCATCTTCTCTGGAGATCCGTTCGAGGCGCACAGCACGGGTGCACTGCTGCCAGTTGTTGTGCTCTGCGTTGAGCAGGGACGCCCTCGGAAGAAACCTCTCGGTTCCGGGGGCAGGTGGCGTCGAGAACACGAGCCCCCCGGAGCCGCCAGCGATCGAAGCCCGCAACACGAAACCCGAACATTCACCGCGGCATTGCCGTTGCCTCGTCAGGCGTGTACGCAGGGCTGGCTATTCTCAGGGTTGTCAGGTTCGGCTACGTTTTAAGGCTGGCGTCGGGAAAACTTTCTGACTGACTACTTGGCCACCTCCTGGCTAAACTTAAATACAAGATTACCTGAAGAGGACTGCAAACAAGCAACCTCAAATATCACGCTCAAAAGGCACAATTTGTACTATGTCTCGTTTCGCACAAACAATGCCCAACGACCATTTCCTTTTTTATTTATTTATTTATTTATTTATTTATTTATTTATTTATTTATTTATTGAAGGGCCACCATAACAAACCATATTGAATATTGAAGGTATAGCGACTGCTCTCCTGCATGTAGTCATTATTGAACGTAATCCTGCGCCTTATAACTCAACCTTCTAAGCGAATATTACCTGCTAAGGATTTGGTATACCTTAAGAAAAAATTTCATTCCAATAGTTTTTGTAGTCACATATCGACATGTTCATGTCACTTCACTCAGTTTGATTGGGGACCACGGGGAGTGACGGCTTTTATGTGTCCTGTAACAAAACTGGCGTTTTCACATTGTAATTTTTCTGAGAAATGAACAAAACGTAACTTGAGACACGATTAACTAGCGCAAAAAAGACAACTGACAGCCGCAATAAGCACACAGGACAGAACGCCAGCGTTCTGTCCCGTGTGCTGTATTCCAACCGTCTTATATAAAAGGAGGCGTGCCACGGACTGAGCCAGAAGGTTTCCTAGTGAATGAACTTTTTCGGCTGCATATTCCAGCTAAAAGAGAGCGAGGTGTGTCGTAAAAGACGTTTTTAAACAAATCCAGAAGCGCTAAAAGGAACCGTTCCAAATGCAGCAGTTTCGTGCTCGGTCCCCAGCAATGTTTTGCCTTACATGATCACCCCACGGAAGCAGCTTCGGGACATTTCTGGCTACCTTTTAGGTACCTGGAATGAAACGGCTACTTTTTTGTTACCTTTCGAGATGTCTTGGCCACCTTTCACTTTTTGGACCTGACAACCTTGGCTGGCTTTTACGGAAGAGCGGCGAGGCGTTGCACGACCGAAGTGGCCGCACGTGCGTCCGGCGTGCCCTCGGCCTCGCCTTGGTTGAACGCAGCAGGCTTGATGGCCCGGTTTCCGACATTACGTAATTTATGTCAGCGACTATCTCTGAGCGCATGCCGTCAGTGTGTGCTCCCAAATTATAGGCGCTTTCGTTTCCGCTGCATTCAGCTTAGTTGAGCTATCGCTGGTCTCCTCGCTGGGCGTCGGCTTTCCGGCAGTGCTACGTCATGGTAGTGCCATCATCGCTGAAGCCAGCGTGCGACTACTCCTTGACACCGAATAAGAAATGCTGCAGCCATCGTTACACTGCATTGATAAATGCAGAGGGGTGGACCCCATATCTCCCTCTTGCAGAGCCACAAGTTTGCACACTCGCCATAGAGTGCCAAGATTACCTTCGGTCTAATTAATGTCATGCTGCAGCGCTGTGAAAGGCGCAGCTAAAGTCGTCCAATCAGCGGTGAAACTTTCAGAGCCGTAGTGGCACATAAGAAAACAAAAAACACGTTTGATGATTAGTCTGAATCCGTGTGATAAACCCGTGCACGACAGCTAACATCTGTGCATACAAGGTAGCAGCCAGCCGCAGACAAATTTGCGAATTGAGGGGCCACGGTTATAGCTGCAATGGGAGCTCACGGCTCCGTTAATACTGCACGGTTTTAGGTTGACAGAGTTATTCTCGTAGAGTCAGAATATCAGCTGCTCGCGTTGCCTGCACGCGCTGCGTCCAGCGACTCGAGCCACGCGTTCACCCGCACTCGTGTCGCGCTTGGCGGCGGCACCTTTGCCGCCGATTATCGAGCGGAAGAGGGGGGCAGTAGAAAGAGGGGGGGGGGGAGTTGAGGGCGTATGTCTGTCCTGCGATGATAACGGGACCACGATGGATGCCTTTTGTGCGTGCCGCTTGACGCCCCAGACGCGCTAGCAGTCCACGCGGACAGCGAGTCTTCCTCCTCCTCCTCCTCGTCGTCGTCGTCAACAGATAAACAGGCAACACGCGCGCAGCTCAGAGCACGCGCCGTGTCTGACATTTCTCCCTCCCCCTTTCCGTGCTCGCATCGCTGGACAGGCGCCGCCGAGTCGCGGTCGGCCCCGTACACTGCCATCACGTCAGCGCGTCCAATTAGCAACACGCGCGGCGGCCACTGCTTTTGATGCTGCTTCGGCGATGTCGTACTAGCGCGTGTGTCGCTCGTGTTGCGCGCCGAGGGTGGATGACATCGGCAGAGGCGCCCTCGCATCAGGTCCCGACACATTCCTCCATCATCGCCGACTGCAGTCTCCTTTGGCTCATGGCCGGGGTTTTGGAGGTTCAATTGGCTCCGCGGGGAAAACCCTTGTGTTCAGATCGCGCGAAATGAATGTGTAGGAGAATCTGCGAGTCTAGACATCGGATTCATGAATTCAACAGTATACAGTACGATCGATACACTGACGCGAGTAAAGCCGGCGGTCTCGTGCGTGAAAAGGCGATTCAAGAAACCTCAGACTTATATGAAGTATAAAAAACGAGAAAATAGGCCTGTCCGGTATTGGGGAGTAGATTTGCCAACCGCCTCGTATCTAGAGGGACAGCCTCGACTTTTGAGTAAATGTCCCGAGACCCGACTTGACCCAACCGCGATGGCCAAACGTCCCTACTTTTACATTTTTTCTACTGCCGTAACGATCATCAAAACAGATTTTCTTTACAATTCCTGGCAGCTCGGTGAGAAATTCTTGACTTTTTGTCTTTAGTTGCATTGTCATAAAATGATGGTTTTAGTTTTGTCGTGCTTCTAGTCCCGCTGTAGGCCCTAGCCGTTCAACGTACCCCAATCTGTATTGGCAACCGTGCAAGTCAGGCAATTACTACACTTTCCTCGTTGTAAATCGCGAAATGAGTTGAGTTGAGTTGAGTTGAGGTTAATGGCACATAAGCAGCTTAGGCTATCATGCATCAAACACTAGGTATGGATTCTTTCAATAAGTTGGGACACCTCAGTGAGTCCTTGTCTGGGCAAGAGCCCGGAGACTCCCAACAAGTTAACTAAGGACCTCGGCCTTCTTCTCAGTGATGATAAGGTGGATGAGGTGTTCTGTAATATGTAGTTAATATGTAGTTAAGTTAGATTTTAAAGTTTTAAGAGAACTCCAGCTTCTTTTAAAAAGCTAGAAACACATGATACTTCAACATCTTCTCCTAAAATCAAAGCTGGGTGGAAAGGGATATGTTCTTTGTAAAATATGGTAAAAAACTTCTTCCTCAGTGGTTCAAGTTTTCTGCATGAAAATAGGATATGGCTAGCTGTTAGTTCATCTCCACATAGTTCACAGTGGGGTTTGTCTTGCTTTGTTAGAATGAAGTTGTGTGTTAGGTGTGTGTGTCCTATGCGAAGACGGCACAGAATCACTTCTTTGAAACGTTCCTGGTGTGTGCGAGATTTCCATTCGCCTAACACAGGTTTTAACAGGTGTAATTTGTTGTTTGCTTCATTGTTCCAAGCAGACTGCCATTTTTTCCTTAGTTTATGATGTATTAACTTCATGCAGTCGTTAGGAGGTATCTTTACTTGTGTGATTTCTTTGTGCCGGGCCTGTGCCGCGCATGCGTCTGCTCTCTCATTGCCACTAATTCCGACGTGGCTCGGAACCCAGCATAATTTAATGTTCAGTCCTTGTGTGGTGGCTTTTATTAAATTGTGTATAATGTCTCCTAATAATGGTGCCACTGCATTTTTGGCATGAAGAGCTGTGAGTGCACTTAGGGAATCTGTGTATATGATACTATTTGCGAGGTTCTCCTTTACTATTTTCTCTATTGCTATAGAAATGGCGTAACATTCAGCAGTGAAAATGAATGTGCACTGCGGAAGTCTTACTGTTTCTTCCTAGTTCCCTTGGACGACTGCACTTCCAACATGGTCCTTTGTTTTCGAACCATCTGTATAAAAATCTGTGAAGCTGCTGTATTTTTCCTTTAGTGCTTGGAATTCCTGAATAATCTGTTGTGGCGGAGTTTGTGCTTTACGGAACTGTGTTAAAGTAAGGTCGGAAGCTGTCGGAAAGATGAACCGTGGGGGTAGTGGATTTTGTCTGTGGGTAATGCCAGGTAAAGTGTCCAATATGCCAAGATTCCGGCACATCTCTTCAAATCGCAGGAGCAGTGGTCTTGTAGCTTGTGGTTTGTTGTTGAAAAGTACTCGTGAAGGGCATTTTGTTAAAAGTGGGTAGCAAATGTGTTTTGGTAGAGATTGTATCTTAAGAATATATGCACAGGTTAGAGCGGCTCTTCTAGTTTCTAGTGGGGGTTCGTTTGTTTCTACGTAAAGGCTTGTTATAGGAGACGTTCGGTATGCACCACATGAAATACGCAAGCCTGAGTTATGTACTGGGTCTAATTTTTTTAGGTATGTCGGTCTTGCTGAGCCATACACTATGCATCCATAATCTAAGGAGGAACGCACTAAATAACGATAAATGTTTAGAAGACATGTTCTATCAGAACCCCAATGTTTACATGACAGTACTTTGAGTATATTTAGTGACTGGGAAGCTTTCTTTCTGAAGGTGGTTATGTGTGGTAGGAATGTGAGATTTTTGTCAAAAGTTATGCCTAAAAATTTCTGTTCATTCTTTACTGGAAGTACGGTTTCATTTAGGTGTAGGGTGGGGTCAACCTGTAGGCCTCTTTTGAGTGAGAAGAGGACAGCAACTGTTTTTTGGGGTGAAAATTTAAACCCGTTTTTGTCTGCCCAAATCGCGAGTTTGTTCAGTGTGAGTTGTATCTGCCTCTCGCATGTTGGTAAGCTCGATGATGTGCATGCTATTTGAAGGTCATCAACATATACAGAATACATAATAGACTTAGGAATGATTTTTGCTATGGAGTTCATTTTCACTATGAAAAGTGTCGTACTTAAAATACAACCCTGCGGCACTCCATTCTCCTGGACGAATTTCTTCGACAGGGTTGCACCAAGGCGTACATGAAATGAACGGTCGGAGATGAAATCTTTCAGGCAGTTCAGCATCCTACCACGAATACCAAGTTCTGCTAGGTCGCGGAGAATACCAAACCTCCAGGTGGTATCGTAAGCCTTATCGATATCGAAAAAGACTGCTAAACAGTGTTGTCTGTGTACGAATGCTTCTCGGACTAGGCGGACGAGATGATCAGTCGTTGAAAACGTTTTTTTTTTTTTTTAAATCCGCGCTGGTGGATGTCAAGTAGTTCACGTGATTGAAGAGTGAACGTCAGCCTAACGTTCAGGATACTTTCAAATGATTTTGCCAGACAACCTGTGAGGGCTATAGGCCTATAACTACTAGGGATGGTTGGTGGTTTTGCGGGTTTCAGGAACGGTACAATCACGGCTTTTTTCCAAGCCTCCGGAATTTTTCCTGATACCCATATTTTAGTGAAGAATTGCAGAAGTGCGTTCACAGCAGCATCTGAGAGGTGAGCGAGCATTTCATAATGTATTTCATCAGGGCCGGGTGCCGTCTGTTTACCTGCGGACAGTACCGTTTGGATTTCGTGAAATGATTAATGTGTTATAGGACTCATTTGTATAGCCACTTGTAGGAAGTTTTTGTTTTTCGGTTGTATGTTTGTGCTTCAGGAACGATTGAGTGTAGTGTGAGGAACTTGAAACATTAGAAAAATGTTCCCCTAGTACGTCTGCCTGTTCCTCTATACTTGTTCGTGTGCCAGGAGCTGTTAAAAACGGGAATGTGAAAGGGGAGAAGCTGCCATTTAATTTATGGACTTCTTCTCACATTTTTTTGGATGTGGTTGAGCTGTTAATAGATAATATGTAGTTCTTCCAGGAAGTTTTCTCAGCATCTCGACGGATGCAGCGTGCGTTGGCTTTTGCTTTTTTAAAGTTTACGAGAATATCATGGGTTGGGTATCTACGGAATATGCCCCACGCTTTGTTTTGTTTCTTTTTTGCTTCCTTACATTCTTGCGTGTACCAGATTTTATGAATATGTCGAACCACTCCTGAGGACTAGCTAGCCGCGCGGCATTAATAATACAGGTTGTGAACAATTCGTTTTGATCGTCGACATCTAAATTTTTTGAAAAAACTTTTTCCAGGCTGGCCTGTTATTGAAACAGTGCCCAGTTTGCTAAGTGTAGCTTCCAACGACGTGGTTTGCTTGGGATTAATTGTGGTGCGGATGATAAGTTAATTTTTACAGGAAGGTGATCACTTCCGTTGGCGTTGTCAACAACATCCCATTTAAAATCTGTAAAAACTGATGGAGAACTAAAAGATAAATCTAAACAGCTCATTTTTCCTGAGCTCGGAGAGCACTATGTGTGCTTTCCTGCATTGAGCAGGCAGACATTATTGGATGAAACAAAATCTTCTAGGATACGGCCTCTAGTGTCTGTTTGGTCACTCCCCCCAAAAGACGAGTGTGCATTAAAATCCCCTACTACTAAATATGGCTCTGGTAGTTGTTTAAGAAGTGCTTCTAAATCATGAAGTGTAACATTTAGATGTGGTTCCAGATACACAGTACATATGGTAATTGTTTTAAAATCAAGGACGGTCACTGCTGCAGCTTCATATTTCGTTTGAAGCCTGATTTCATGAGTAGCAGCACCATTTTTCACTATTATCGCGACACCTCCAGAGAGCCCACTCGCTTGCTCTCTATCACACCGAAATACTTTGTAGTTTTTTAAAATGTTCTTACGTTGTGATCCTAAGTTAGTCTCTTGCAAACATAAAGCCACCGGAGAAAAAGTGTTTAAGATATATTTTACGTCGCTATAGTTTTTGATAAGTCCACGACAATTCCAATGAACCAGGAACGCCATGTTTAATTATTTTATAGGGGTGTGGCTATAAATAATTAGGTCCCTCGTGTTTTAGGATCCCTTATTGGGGTTCCTTCTTTTTTCTTTTTTTCAAGTGAGTTGTGCCTCCGCAGTTGCGGGGGCGGACTAGAAGTTGTCTCCGTGGCCTCTCCTGAGGCACTGGAGCTCCGCGACACCGCGGGTGTGCGTGTTTCAGGCCTCTCCCGTTGGGGAGAAACCTTGCGGGCGGCCGACTTGAGGGCCGGCGGGCTCTGTTTAGTAGGTGGCAGGACAGCTTGTGCTGTCTCTGCCTGGGGCGTGGGTGGCTCTGCCGGAGGCACGGTAACCGTGGCCTCAGCAGGCGCCGAAGGTTGGTGTGGCGCGACGCCCCGTCGCACCACATCGGCGAAGTTGCTTCTTCCATTGAAGGAGAATGTGTTTCTTAGCGTGATACGCCTTCTTGCTTCTTTGAATGAAATGTTTTCTTTAGTTTTCAACGTGATGATTTCTTTCTCTTTTTTTCCAGGACGGACACGCCCTGGAGTACGCGGCATGTTCTCCTTCACAGTTTACGCAATACGCTGCACCGTGACAGTTTTCAGAAGTTTGTTCTTTAGAAGCACATTTTGCACGAATTCTGCGGCCCCGGCAACTCTGTGAGCCATGGCCGAACCTCTGACAATTGAAGCATCTGCGGGGGTTGGGGATGTAGTGCCTTACAGGTAATTTCAAGTAGCCGACTTCTATTTGTTCAGGAAGTGTGTTGCTGTTGAACGTGAGGATCAGGTGTTTTGTGTTGATTTCTTTGTTGTCCTTCCGGATTTTGATTCGGTGAACGTCTATGACATCTTGGTCGGTGAGCCCTTCAAGCATTTCTTGTTCTGTTAAGTGTACGAAGTCGATTTCTGATATTACACCGCGGACAGTATTGAGGGATCGGTGGGATGTAATAGAGACAGGGGTGTCCCCAATGGACGCGAGGTTTGACAGTTTTGTGTGTTGCACATTGTCTCGAAGTTCGAGCAGCAAATCGCCACTAGACATTTTTGAAAGCTTGTAGCCAGGGCCGAGGGCTTCTGTCAAGGACTTGGATACTGTGAATGGGGACAAGATTCTTGTTGGCTTTTCTTGTACTTCGCTATGTATTACATGGTATTTTGGGAAGGTAACTTTTCCTTTCTGGAAATATTCACTTGCTTCGGTCCGCCCTCTTTTATAAGAGGGGCGATCATTTTGGGGGAAAGGAGGAGCCATAGGAAAAAATTGTATTGTTCAGCCACGGTGCCAGCCGCCCACCATGGAGCCCAACGAGGGGACGCGACAGGAACATGCGAACAAGTCTTGCACACGCCAGTTGTACATCGAGACTATAACCTAATACGACATAACCAAGGTAGGTTAGCCACACAAGGTTAACCTTTGCCACCTACGAAAAATTGAAGTGAACAGAAGATACAAGGAGACAGGACAGGTGTGAAAGAAGAGGGTAAAGAAAAAGCGTTTAGAGAGACAAGACAGGAAAAGGTGACTGCCGATTTCCCCCGGGTGGGTCAGTCCGGGGGTGCCGTCTACGTGAAGCAGAGGCCAAATAGGTGTGAAGAGCAGGAAGGCGCAGATTTCGCCTGAGAGAGAAATCAGCTTCAGCTATCCGCCCTACTCAAGTCACGTACGAAAATCGAATCAATGCGCCAGTACAACGATGTGCGGCAGTGAACAAAGATATGCTTCGCGTCTTGGGCCTCATGAGCTAAACTGCTCAGAAATTTAGCGCTGCATTATGCCAGACCTACCTGCTTTCCCTACTGGAGTCATGACGTTGCAGGAAGGCGCATTTCCCGGGTGTACAGCTAAGTCGGGCGGACCTCTGTCGCTTTTTTTATTTTTTCGCGCAGGCGTGGACTCCCTTGTCGACGACGCGATGATGCACGAGGGGTTGATCTATATCTTCTTGCTGTCGTCTCAAACTAGAAAAAATGACTGCAAGGATTTAGTCAACTGTTAATTGCGTTGCCCTCAAGACTTGCTGCCGAGACTTGCGTCTACTCCAGCGGGGGTGGCTGCGTATGGCGCGGCTGAGCGCCGCCGCGAGTACCCTATCTTGAAAGTAATGTGCGATGGGTACAAGGTCATGGTGTACCGAGGACTGATAGCTTTGAGTGCACTGTGTTCTCGCCGCTTAGTTCGCGTTAAAGAGAGAGAGGCAGCACAAAAGGTAAATTCGCTCGCTGCTTCTGCTGCTCTTCCTCACGCCTGCGTTTCGACAGCGAGGGAGGTGTGTTGTTTGCCTGTGCGCGCGTGATACAGTGATGTTTAATTTAATAAAAAGGTTTCAGAGTTTACACGGCCGATAAATCTACCATCCTTACTTGATATAACTGTCGCAATCGATGCCTCGCCTTTTGGTGAAACAGCGATTTCTGTTATGTTGTCACTTCATATATACGTTTACGCTTATTGAAAAGTGATATGCATTGTCTTCGATATAAATTCGTACGCCGCAAAGCTCTCGGAGAGACGGCATCGCTAATTCGGCCGCTGCGTTTCCTAGTGAAATTACCGAAGGGAACTCTGGTGTTGAGATCGTACGACTAGCATGGGGAAGATGGTTAGCACATGTTTAAAGGATTTGTCTGATCTTCGCGCTTGCGGCTTCAGACGTTCTTTTGGCTTCACTTACTACGCTTTACCGCGCCTTTATCGGCCTTGATTTCGAGGCAATATTATATTCCTAAACGCATAAAAGCCCGTTCCCTACGCTTCCTTCCTCCACTGTGACTCAAGTTATACTGCTCAAAGCAGGTATTCATTGACAGTGCTAGTTTAGGAGTTGTGGCGCTTATGTGCCCAGTCCTAGCGCGCAGCAAGAACATGTGTACCAAAGCAGTAATGGCGATTAGAGAGGAAGGGAGCGTGTCAGTGTCTTTACTGCCGTTGTCACACAGGAAAGCTAGTTTCCTCGAAGAGCCTTGCTAGCTGCAAGGTGTGCTTGCCATGTGTAACTGTAAATTTGCTTTTCTCGTAATAGAGGAGTTTTAAGCAGTGTTTTGGGTTCCCTACACAGCGCTTATTTTCTTGTGTTTAGGTCGCTCAAAGTTACCCCCTCCCCCACCTCCCCAAAGCACGTAACTAACCCAAATGTTCACTTCACGACATTATCTATCTCTCTCTCTCTCTCTCTCTCTCTTTTAATGCAGCCATTCATTAGCAAACAATCAGGCAACCTTCACGGCGGCATCGAGTTGTCACAGTAGGGGCGCCGAGGTCAAGTGACGTCCTCATAGGCAGGGCATTGGAGACGGCGTAGCTTGACCACGCCACCTGTGGCTTCCCGTCTTTGATTGACCAGAAGGCCTGGAGGTGGCAACGTGTGCCCAGACTTATTGCTCGACGGTGTCCTCGCCGCCGTCATAACCCTCCGGCGGAATTTCCGGTATCGGCGGCACTTCCCCGGGATAGATGTGCTCGAGGTACCAGCGGAAGTTGTGGCAGTTGAGGTCTTCGCGCAGCTTCTTGCGCTCCGTCAGGTCCCCCGCGTCCAGCTCGTTGAAGATGGGCTTATTCTCGTAGAAGATGTACCGGTAATCATCCATCCACACCTCGGCCGCACGCTTGGTGTTGCGCGCGTGGCTGTCCTTCTCGTTGGGGATCGTGTAAGGACGCAGAGACCGGAACACGTGGCCCACCTTAGCAGGACAGTAGAAGGGAGAGAGAGAGAGAAAAAACGGTCGGGGCCGTTCACGCGTGACCACGCAGCTCTGACGTACCTCGAGAAATTTTATTTAGAAAGAATCTACCGCACGCAAGGCAACTCACTTCCGCAAGTCCACCTATGAACCACACTATAGAAGAAACCGTCGCCGACCACGAGCAGCGATTGGTCGGAAGCTGCGCTTGATGTGACCGAGGCTATCTTGGCCACCATTCGGCCCCTTCACGTCATTGGGAGCTGTATATATATATATATATATATATATATATATATATATATATATATATATATATATTTCACCCTGTGAAAGTGGACATACAGCGAAGCCTTTGCCGACGTTAGACAAGTACCACCACCCCAACCGACGTTGGAAGACGTTACGCAAGCAACATCACAAGCGACGTACGTCACACGCGCACGCGCATGTGCGGAAGTGCAGCATACATCCTCATTCTTCTATAGGCCCTCCGCCAAGCGCAAGTGCCTTACTGAACTAACTGAATGCTTAGAAGTAAATTGCGTCAGAAAAATGCGTAAAGTACGACTTACACACATGCTGCAGGCATGATAGCTTCGGGCTGTAATAATAATATACGGGAAAACATAATTCTGTTACGCGGTAACTGAAGGGCAAAGCCCTTTTCCAGCCGCCGTTTAAGGCCTGTGTGAGTGGCCACGACCGCTAGGTGGCGGCACTGTTTTTGGAGAGAGTTTGCCATAAACGTCGATTACGGTCGCAGCACACGCTGTGTGTGACAGATGCAACGGGCAGAGCGGCCACGCGTCAAGGACAGATACATCGTGTGCACACACTCGGCACGTGCGCAAGCTAGTGTGCGGAAGTGCTAGCATACATCCTCATCCTTCTAGGCCCTCGGCCTAGAGCAAGTCAGAATTGCACTAACAGAATTTCTCAAGGTAAAATGCGTCAGAAAATTCGTAAGGTACGATTTATACACAACCTGCACAACTGATGGCATCGGGCTGTAATTCGAATATACGAGAAAATATAATTTATTACGCGTAAACTCCCACACAAGCACCATTTCCAGCTCCAGGTCGCGGTCTGTCCGAGTTGCCGCGACAGCTTGATTGCGGCACTGTTTATTGGGTGAGCAACACAGACCGAAAAATCCCGACCAACCAGAGGATGTAACAGCTTCGCTTTAATATAACTGACCGCAGGTGGGCTACGAACCCACGTCTTCGCATTACAGGTGCGATGCTCTTACCAAACGTGCTACCGCGGCACCATTTTCCCCTCCACTTTCTGGGGCGTTTATGTTTATGTGTGGGTTTGTTGACCAGTTGCTTTCACATGAAAACTTCACGTCACGTAAACGTGACGGCTGCGGCTGCGGCAGGAACGATGCTCCACCTCTGCCGCTAAGTCCGTGAGTGGTGGCGCTGACTAATTCAGGGTTACAGCTCTAGTAGATAAACATAAATACCCCAGAAACCAGATGTGAAAACGGCGCCGCAGTACCTCATTTGGTACAAGCGTCGCGACCGTAATGCGAAGACGTGGGTTCGTATCCCACCTGCGGCCAGTTGTTTTTTCTTCTACTTTCATTTAAATTTATTTACTATTTATTTTATTCAATTAAGAACTACGGATAATTTCCTCTATGCTGTCCTTGTTTCTTGGTTTATTATATGACGAAGAAAAATCGGGCCCTCGGTTTCGTTCCTTCACGGAGATTATATATATATATATATATATATATATATATATATATATATATATATATATATATATATATATATATATATATATATATATATATATATATATATATATATACACACACACACACACATTGTCCAGACTTATTGTCATGGACCGATCTCATTATCAATCACACATGAACTATTACAGTCAGTGTTCCCAAAATATTTTCAAGCTTCTCGCTGAACTGAGCCAAAAATGACGCTATAGTTAACGCTAAAGCTGTCAAGTAGATTTTAAATAACGCATGCGTTTGGTACTATATAAGCCAACGTGAAGTAAATCATTTACCTAGACGCTTCGTGCTTGTCTAATATCCGTTGTTGCGATTCGCCTGCGACACGTGGTTTTGCCGGCGCGACTGCGGCGGGGCGGCAGACATTTTGGCCCGATCGTCGTCGCCGCAACACTCATCGCCAGGTGTTTCCAGGCGCGACTGCGGCGATGCGACCGCCTAGGGATCATCCTCGCATTCCAGTCATTGTGCCCGAAACAGGCGATGCCAAAGCAGGGACCATCCTCTCATTCCAGTCATTGTGCCCGAAACAGGCGATGCCAAAGCAGGGACCATCCTCTCATTACAGTCATTGTGCCCGACCGGCAGCGCTACAACAGGGTGCTACGAGATCGTGCTCGACAGGGTGCTACGAGATCGTGCTCGTCATGGTACTACGGCATCGCTACGACAGTGTGCGTCACCATTAGCCCATTGTACATTCACGTGCTCGTCTTTTGAGGGGTTCCTTCTTGCCCTCAACTGCGAGAGTATAAAAACAGCTGCCCCCGGACGCAAAAGGGAGGGCTCCGATTTCTTCTGCTGAGTAAAGTGCTCTCCCGTCTCTCTACTTCGGTCAAACCTGACCACCAACTCTTTGCGATGTTAAAATAAACAAGTTGTTTCGTTGTTACCAGTCGACTCATGCTTTGCCGGGACCTTCGGATGCTTCCAGTTGTACCCCAGGCCGCCAGGCCAACGCTACCCTTGGGGCTTGCGACCCAGGTACAACCACGGGCGTCAGCGCCGAGTTCCCAACAGATCGTACCAGCAGTCCGATCCAAACATCTGGTTGGCAGCGGTGAGATCGCCTCCGACTTCAAACAACTGTCTGCCAGCGGTGAGATGGCGACAACGGAGGCCAGCAGCGAAGAGATGCAGTTGACGGTATGCTGAGCAGCTCAACGACGATCCGGGAGCAGTGCAACGAGCCCTGTGTGACGACTGGTTGCCTGCAGCGGAACGACTGCGCGGAATTCCTGCCTGCGAGGTTTGGTGAGTGCGGGACTTTCTTCTTCTGAGCTTTGCCAGGCTTTTGTTAGTGTCTGAAACAGAGCTGGTAATTGTGGTTGTCGTTGCTGCCGGGTTAGTTTGCGGCAAGACAATAGTAAGCAGTAGAGAAAGCAGCATTCAGAGCAGCCATGGATTTGAAGTCGTTGCGCAAACCGAAATTGTTGGAGCTTGCAAGAGAGTTGGGTCTGGATGTCTCAGACAAACTAAGAAAACCTGAACTGCTAAAGGCTATTCTTGAGTTAGAGGCTGAGGATGACGAGCTGTCGGAATGCCGTGAGACTATTGAGGAGAGGTCAAAAAGACAGGAGCGCGAACTTAAAGAACAGAAAGAAAAAGAAGAGCGTGAACTTAAAGAACAGAAAGAAAAAGAAGAGCGCGAACACGCTTTGGAAATGAAGCGTCTCGAGGTAGAGATGGAACGCGCTCGTAATGGAAGTCAGGCACACGGTGCAGGAGAACGAGTATTGTTCAAAATGACTGACCTGATGCGGCCGTTTAAGCTTGGAGAGGACATTGGTTTGTTCCTGGTTAACTTTGAGCGAACGTGCGAGAAGCAGGGGTTCTCTCGGGAAACGTGGCCACAGCGCTTGCTCACTTTGTTACCCGGCGAGGCGGCCGACGTAGTCGCTCGCTTGGATAGAGAGGAAGCAGAGGATTTCGACAAAGTAAAATCGAGTCTGCTAAAAAAGTACCGGCTGTCTGCGGAGGCGTTCCGTCGGAAGTTTCGGGAAAATGAGAAAGGCAAAAGTGAGTCATATACAGAGTTTGCGTATAGGCTTATGTCGAACATGCAGGAGTGGCTCAAAGAAGAGAAAGCGTTTGGTGACCACGATAAAGTTCTGCAGTGTTTCGGGCTAGAACAGTTTTATAGTCGGTTACCGGAGAACGTGCGATACTGGGTCTTGGATAGGCCAGACGTTTGTACGGTGGCTAAAGCCGCTGAGCTAGCCGAGGAGTTTGTGACGCGTCGGGCTCGCGGAGCTAGGGACGGTCAAAAGGGTGAATTTGGCTCCAAGTTTGAGAGGCCAAGGTTCACGCCCATGAGATTTAAGGGGGACACGCGTAGTGCGGATGCGAGTGAAAGCAGTCCGACCAGACGTAAAGAGACGGCGGCAGCCAAACGCAGAAAGCGGTTCGAGATGAGGCGAGCGGGCGTTTGTTATACGTGCCAGAAGCCGGGTCACTTTTCGGCGCAGTGTCCGGAAACAACACCAAAAGTTGTGTTTTTTTCAATAGGCAGCACTGACGAGAACATGAAGCTTCTCGAGCCTTACATGCGAGACCTCCTCGTGAACGGGAAAGAGTGCCGAGTGCTTCGCGATTCCGCAGCTACGATGGATGTAGTTCACCCGTCTTATGTAGAACCCCATATGTTCACGGGCGAGTGCGCGTGGATCAAGCAAGCCGTGGAAGCTCATAGCGTGTGTCTGCCAGTAGCAAAGGTGCTTATTGAAGGACCTTTCGGAGCGCTTGAGACAGAGGCGGCAGTGTCATCTATGCTGCCACCCCAGTACCCGTACCTATTTTCAAACAGGTCCGATCACCTCCTGCGCGAGAAGGGGCTTTTGTTTGGTGAAGCTAGTGTTCAGGCCTTAACCAGATCGAAGGTTCGGGAGCTCGCTGCAAAGGCGGTAGTTGCGGGGCCGACGTTATCAAACAACGAAAAAGGGTCAGAGGCGCAGCAAGCTGATATTCAGAGCACGCCCGAACTGAATAAAATTGAGTCTGTAGCGTTGAAGGCGCCAGATACTGGAGAGGAAAATCCCGATTCGGGAAAGTTAGAAGAGCTATCTACTGATTTGCTCATCGCGCCTACGTCAGACGGACTTGATAGGTTGCTAAAAGTCAGCCGGACGGCTTTGATAGCCGAGCAAAAAAAGGATGGCAGCCTGGAAAACGTGCGCTGCAATGTCAAAGAAGGTATCGCCAGGAAAACTGCGCGTTTTGTGGAAAGGGGTGGAGTCCTGTACCGGAAGTATCTAGACCGCCGAGGAGTGGAGTTCGATCAGCTGGTCGTGCCTCAATGCTATCGTCAGGATCTGTTGCGCTTGTCACACGGGGGTTCGTGGTCCGGACACCTAGGAGTTAAGAAAACTAAGGACCGTCTCTTGCAAGAGTACTATTGGCCAGGGTGTTTTCGGGACGCAGACCATTTCGTGAGGACATGTGACACTTGTCAGCGGGTGGGCAAACCAGGGGACAAATCGAGGGCGCCGTTGAAATTGGTACCTATCATTACGGAGCCTTTTAGACGGCTCGTTATTGATACTGTGGGACCTCTGCCGGTAACAGCCACGGGGTACAGACACATTTTGACTGTGATCTGCCCAGCGACAAAGTTCCCTGAAGCAGTGCCGCTTAAAGAACTCAGCTCAGTTGAGATAGTTAATGCACTACTGTCCATATTTGCGCGAGTTGGTTTTCCTGCGGAAATCCAATCAGATCAGGGCACAGTGTTTACTAGCGCTTTGACGACAACTTTTCTCGAAAGGTGTGGGGTAAAGCTGTTACACAGCTCAGTGTACCACCCACAGTCGAATTCCGTTGAGAAGCTCCACTCCGTCATGAAGCGCGTGTTGAGAGCGTTGTGTTTTGAACATCGAACTGACTGGGAGCTGTGTCTGCCTGGGGTGATGTTTGCTTTAAGGACCGCGCCGCATGCGGCTACGGGGTTTTCGCCAGCTGAACTGGTGTACGGTCGCTCGCTTCGATCTCCGCTTCGCATGCTTCGAGAATCGTGGGAAGGTAGGGGCGACGACCCAGTCGTGGTGGAGTACGTGCTTAAGCTCCTCGAACGCTTAAGAAGGGCACAGGAGTTGTCAGGTGAAGCAATGACAAAGGCCCAGCAGAGGGCCAAGGTTTATTATGATCGGACAGCCAGGGCCCGTCGTTTTGAGGTTGGCGATGAGGTCATGATATTGCGCACATCGCTAAACAACAAACTAGACGTGCAGTGGGAGGGCCCAGCGCGAATTGTTCAGAAACTGTCGGACGTTAACTACGTGGTAAGTCTGCCAGGAAAGCGGAAAGCACAGCAAGTTTACCACTGTAATCTGCTCAAACCTTATAGACAAAGGGAAGCAGTGGTGTGCATGATGATAAACGTTCCTGAAGAGCTTCCGGTCGAGCTTCCAGGATTAGGCTCAGTGACGAACAGGGAAGACACCGGTCAAGTCATTAGTGACCTTATCAGTAAAGCACCGCTGTCGCCCGAGCAGAAAACCGAACTACACCAGCTATTACAAGAGTTTCAAGGTCTGTTCTCTGAGAGGCCTGGTAGGACTTCTGTACTTACTCATGATATAGAACTTACCTCCCCAGAGCCAGTACGATCCAAGGCGTATCGGGTGTCACCCCGCCAGAGCGATATTATGGAGGCTGAGGTAAAGAAAATGCTACAGCTCGGTGTTATTGAGGCAGGTGAGAGTGATTATACCTCCCCTTTGATTTTAGTTGAGGTACCGGGCAAGGAACCTCGTCCTTGCGTCGACTACCGCAGGCTTAATTCCATCACTAAGGATCAAATTTATCCGATCCCTAACATCGAGGAGCGCCTTGAGAAAGTTAGTAGCGCTCAGTTTATTTCCACCCTAGATCTTGTCAGGGGTTATTGGCAGGTTCCACTTACAGAAGAGGCTAGTAGGTATGCGGCGTTCATTTCACCAATGGGAACATTCCGTCCTAAAGTGTTGAGTTTTGGTTTGAAGAACGCGCCATACTGTTTTTCAAGTCTCATGGATAAAGTGTTGCGGGGACAGCAAGAATTCGCTTTACCGTATCTAGACGACGTAGCGATATTCTCCGCATCCTGGTCTGAGCATATGGCACACTTGCGGGCAGTGCTAACCCGCCTGCGCGAAGCGGGCTTGACAGTCAAGGCTCCTAAGTGCCAGTTAGCACAGGCCGAGGTTGTCTACCTCGGTCACGTGATTGGTCAGGGTCGTCGCCGCCCCTCTGAAATAAAGGTGGCCGCTGTGCGAGACTTTCCGCAACCGCGCACAAAGACCGATATTCGGTCGTTCTTGGGTGTCGCCGGCTACTATCAGAGGTACATCCCTAGGTACTCTGATATCGCGGCTCCCCTGACGGATGCTCTAAGAAAGACAGAGCCTCAAACAGTCGTCTGGGACGAGACAAAGGAAAGAGCTTTTAGCGCCCTAAAGAGTGCCCTAACAAGCCAGCCTGTGCTACGATCGCCAGACTATACAAAAGGGTTCATTGTTCAGTGCGATGCTAGTGAGCGAGGCATGGGCGTTGTACTGTGCCAACGGGAAAATGGAGAAGTAGAACACCCCGTCCTGTATGCTAGTCGTAAGCTGACCAGTCGTGAGCAGGCGTATAGCGCCACCGAGAAAGAGTGTGCGTGTCTCGTGTGGGCCGTTCAGAAATTGTCATGCTATCTAGACGGCTCGAGGTTTATCATTGAGACGGATCACTGCCCTCTCCAATGGCTGCAGACCATCTCTCCCAAAAATGGCCGCCTCCTGCGCTGGAGCCTCGCTTTACAACAATATTCCTTTGAGGTGCGTTACAAAAAGGGGAGTCTCAACGGTAACGCCGATGGCTTAAGTCGAAGCCCCTAACGTAGGAATCAGCCTCAAAATTGTTTGTTACTGATGTTTTTCTTCCTGAGGCAGGATTTTTTTTAACATATTGCTTTTGTTTAGTGTTTCAAAGTGATGATATGCTTTCTAGTGCAATTTTTCAATTTGTGGACGCGTTCTGAGTGATGCTAAACTACTGTAAGGAACTAGGCAGTGGTATAAAAAGGGGAAAGAGCCTGGCAGGGCTTAGTGAGGGTTGTGCCGTGCTTGCTGACTGAGCGGTTGAGTTTCAGCGTAGTTCTAACGCTTGCCGGGAACGAGAACAAAAATGTGAACTCTCCCGAAGTCACTTTGCAGTGTCCCGTGCGAACCTGAACTAGAGAACGAGGCCTTCTCTGTGCGCTGCGCTCAAGAAACGTCGAGGGACGCCCGACTTCGGTTATGAGCATCATCGAGCGACATCCCTCCGGACAGCGGATGCAGTCCCCTGTCCATCGGGATCTCCTTCCCCCGGCGGGGCGGTCTGTTGCGATTCGCCTGCGACACGTGGTTTTGCCGGCGCGACTGCGGCGGGGCGGCAGACATTTTGGCCCGATCGTCGTCGCCGCAACACTCATCGCCAGGTGTTTCCAGGCGCGACTGCGGCGATGCGACCGCCTAGGGATCATCCTCGCATTCCAGTCATTGTGCCCGAAACAGGCGATGCCAAAGCAGGGACCATCCTCTCATTCCAGTCATTGTGCCCGAAACAGGCGATGCCAAAGCAGGGACCATCCTCTCATTACAGTCATTGTGCCCGACCGGCAGCGCTACAACAGGGTGCTACGAGATCGTGCTCGACAGGGTGCTACGAGATCGTGCTCGTCATGGTACTACGGCATCGCTACGACAGTGTGCGTCACCATTAGCCCATTGTACATTCACGTGCTCGTCTTTTGAGGGGTTCCTTCTTGCCCTCAACTGCGAGAGTATAAAAACAGCTGCCCCCGGACGCAAAAGGGAGGGCTCCGATTTCTTCTGCTGAGTAAAGTGCTCTCCCGTCTCTCTACTTCGGTCAAACCTGACCACCAACTCTTTGCGATGTTAAAATAAACAAGTTGTTTCGTTGTTACCAGTCGACTCATGCTTTGCCGGGACCTTCGGATGCTTCCAGTTGTACCCCAGGCCGCCAGGCCAACGCTACCCTTGGGGCTTGCGACCCAGGTACAACCACGGGCGTCAGCGCCGAGTTCCCAACAGATCGTACCAGCAGTCCGATCCAAACACCGTGCAGGTGATGAATAAACAGATGAATTTACCAGCAAGGTGTAGAGGGCTCCTACCTTACTGATATGTTAGCATAACGGATGATAGTTGATATTGTGCATTTACCTTCAGATTGTAAGTTTACAAATACAGCACGATTCAAAAGAACAAAAATAACCTATAGCTTTCACAGCAGGAAAAGACGCTTAATTTAAAGATTACCCCTAAATGATCCTGGTTCTCGACGTTTGTGATAGGATACCTGAATTTGTCGCAACGCGCTTGGCCGCGTGTTGTTGAAACGGGGATGACAATTAGCCGAGCTTCACAGAGGTGAGATACCACGCTTCTGCCCTAGTTCTACCTGAAACCCGGACTGAAGTGTTCGATCACGACACTATTCGGGAAGAAAACTTGGCCTCAGCTGTTGTCTTGTTGGATTTGCCTGTGTGCAGGCGACAATGCCTGCTTTCAAAAGTGGGGGAAGGCAAATGGCCTACTTTGTCCCACTACTTTTGCACTCTTAACAGTGTGGGGCAAGATAACTAAACTTAATAGCTTATGCCATCTTCGATGGACCACATCCTCTCGTGGTGACGGCTCGGAAACGCACTCGCGCTGTTCCGTTTCGGTTTCGTCGGTTCTTGCTATTGGTACTCAATGTCTATAGCTCCTTCGGGTAACATGCGCCCTTTCAAGTAGTCTCCATCGCTTTCTTTGCAGTTTAAACTCGATTGGTGCGCACGGTACATTTTAACAAGAACCACTTGGATCGCCGCCCACCGAGTAAACGTAATGAATATGTCTCACATCTGTCATTGAATTATCAGACAAAACAGAGGTAGATGGAGGATTGGTGTGAATAATGAGGCCAGAACAAAGAATTTCGTTGTAGCCAACGTTTCGACAAAGGGAGTTGTCTTCATCCGGGCAGCTGGCAATAGTGGCGAACTTGCTGTCCTGACGAAGACAATTCCCCTTTTTGTTGCTCCAGCAACATTCCTTGTTCAACCGTTGTTTATCACTGGCGGCGCACCTGGTGGCATTATGTTGGTTTTGTTCTCTTGCAAGCAAATTGTGCTTTTTTTTTCTTTTTTGGCACAGGGGTGAAGAGAGCAGCGAGGTGTCAACACGAACCACCTTGGTCGACTTATAAATTTCGAGTGCTTCTCTGTCGCTGTTTTAGTTTGCGCCCGCTCCCATTTTCTGTGAGCATGACGCCTCTCAGTTCTTTTGTCAGACGCACGAGGCAGGCGCGATCGCCGTCTGCTGCTGCTGCTGCTGCAGCATCAGTCGCGGGATGCGAATACCGTCTGCGAAAAAAGATATCTCGCAGGTGTTGTTTAGGCTCCGTGGCGCCAGTCGGCGCGCCGCTCTACGAAACAGCGTGAAATTTCAGGCGACGCTCTGGCCAGGACTAGCTAGCGCAGGCATGGCATGGTGCACGCGAGCAAGTCGAAGAATTGGCAGGGTGGCGATTGAATTTAATTGTTTATGTGCTTAAAAACATAAACGCAGTAAGCTTTCTAATTTGATGATTTCTAGTGGCGTAGCCATTAAAAGAAGAAGGGGGGGGGAGGCGGAGGCAGAGGCGTCAAACAGCTATCTAACCTGCTTGAGCTAATAAAGTTTTAGTAAGTATATTGCAGTCTAGCGTCGTGGATTTCTGTACTTCACTTTATATTTCCTCATTAAAACCTGCGCCTCTATGTTATAAAGTTGCCTATACCTGTAAGGTCCCCGGCTCTCCCTTGCTTTTTATTCACCAATAGTCCAAAAGCCTCTTGCTTTTCTTTACCGCTGACCAGTTAACGCTGCCATCAGCTTTACATCCCAGCGCTTTTGGAAGCGGTCTAGCCGCTTGGTATAACACCCTATCAGCTATCAACAACAACAACAACAACAACAACAACAACAACAACAACAACAACAACAACAACAACAATCCTGCTTCATGCGGCAGCAGCAGTGGAACTTGTCTTCGTCAGGGCGTGTTGACAAGTTCTGCTGCCGCCGCCGCCGCCTTCTGTCTTCTTTAGGCTGTTTCACATGGCGCGATTGGGGCGAAAAAAATCGTTCTGCCGCGCACGTCGCAGAGCGATTTTCGCTCACAGCTTTCACATGCGTTTGCGGCAGCGCGATATCCGTCGCAGCGATGCGCAAGGTTGCCTCTTGCTCACAATGTATCCATGCCTGCATCGTTAAATAAAAAGAACATGGAAACTAGTCAAATATTCGAATTTTCCTATTATTATTCGATAATAGAATAGGTACACCATTTGTAACGTTTAAAAGGGTTGAGACTTTACGATAGCTTGCAGATACGGTGAGTGAGGCGCTGCACAACACTGCAAGTATGAGCGTGCGGCTTGCGCAGCGTCGGTGGGGTGGTTCCGTTTAGTACACTCTAGTTTCGTTGTTACTATGGAAGCCGCAACTTTTTTCCCTGGATGATTATTTGCTTTTGCGAAGAACAAACTACTGTTGAGTGTGCATGTATATAAGCAGCTGGCGCGATTTGTAGGGATTAAGAGCTTGACGACGGCGGCAATCAAGTGGGTACGTGCCTTGTGTTGAAGTGGCGTCCTTCTCCCGATCTGGATAGCGTGCAGCTTCTCCTTTCAAACGAATTGTGTAAGTGAAAGAAAAAATGTATGAAGCTCCCAAGCCGCAAACGCTGGTGGGTACGCCCTTAACATAGCTAGAACTGACACGCGACATTGCTCCACAGAGCTACCAACGCGCCGTGAAACGCACATTGCCCCTCCCACATCGCGCCGATCGCTGCGACTGAGCGACGGCGCGACCAACTTGTTGGAATCCAGTCGCGGAGAGCCCACGACGTCGCGGCGGTCGCTGAGCGACGGAATTCGCTGTGTCGCTGACTGAAAATCGCGCCATGTGAAACAGCCTTTTGTCGTAACGTTGGTTTCGGCGGCATTCCTCAGCGAAAAATTTTCGCCTACAACTCCGCCTTCTTTCTCAGACAACTTGGCCTGGCAAGTTTAAATTTACTTTGTTATATCCAATATTCGGTATATGCGTGTATTCGTTGCGGTTACACGCTATATACTGCAGCGTAACTCGCCTGCGAGCAGGGCACGACCACGAGACGGCCGCCGCACATCCAGATGCGGAAGGAGAGCTCGAGGTTCTCGCCTCCCCACCCGTTCATGCCGGGGTCGTAGCCGCCCATCTGGAAGAAGTAGCGCCTGTCCACGGCGAACAGGCCGCCCGCGATCGTCGGGCTGCGCATCGGTTGGGTCGGGTCCGGGCCGCGCCAGCCCGGCGGTGGAATGATCCACGTGAAGTCGCCGTCCCACTGGAAGCTGCCCAGCTGCAGGAAGAACTCCCCTCCGCCCTGCGTGTAACAGGGTCACACGATCGTACGCAAAAGCCTCTCCCAGTGATGAAATCTTCATGTTGGAGCACGTTTTATCACATACACCTGCTGCGTTCTTACATCCATGCTTGTGTTATTCAAGTCACAAACATGCTGTACAGTTTCATAGCAATTGTCCAATTTATTTACTTAGTACTTTACTTTCGGTGTGAGAGCTTCAATGAGTAACGGCTTGGACATAATGCACGTATGAAAGAAAGAGAAAAAAAATTAATGGTATATGGAGAGGTATAGCCGCACGCGACACGACATATATGTATACGTTGTGGGGATGCGCGACTCGTACGCGTCCCCTGATATGTTGTTTTCTCGCATAGCTCCCGTCGCCTGTAATCCGGCTTCGCCGCGTGGCTTTACTGCGGTGATCGGCAAGCTTGCAGGGTAGTACGAGAGCTGGCGCGAGTGTTGCTCTGCTAGCACCACCTAACGGCGGGGTTACTTAGGCGCAAAAAGGAGAAGGCTCTTCCTCTTTGGCTCGGGATCGGCAAGCTGCGCGGACGTTCTGCGCGTGCGCCGATCCATGCTTCTGCGAGACCATCTCGCGAGGCATACCCCCGGAATGGACGAACACGATCGTTCGAACGCGCCACCGTTCGCGTGACCGTACGCGCGAACGACCAGGCGCTGGTGTCCAACATGGGATGAATATATTTGCTTTGCTTGTTATCCAGTCGCGGTGATTTGGACTTCCGCTATTTGTCGCGCGCCCATCGGCATGTTTTAATACATACCCAACGCCAGCTAAGTTACACCAGTGGTACCCTACACTGTACTCCCCGCAATGCCCACACTGTGGAGAGGTAGCTAACCTCTACCACATGGTGTGGGCTTGCCAATTTAATCCCATAGTTGACCCCATTCCAAATCCCTCAAAAGAGCAGTGGGAGGCTATTCTGCTCAGCGATGATCCTGACCGTCAGCACTGGCTGGTGGGGAGGGCCAGCGCAGCAGTAGTAACCAGTGGGCTACCGGAATAGGCGGCCCACCCACGAGTTCTACGAATATCCTACAAATAAAGATGTTTTCAATCAATCAATGTGGATAGCAGCTCGGCTAGTAGGCATTAGTCAATGAAAGGTGCAATAAATGCCCTTGTGATTGTTTGCATTATTGTATTGTCGTTCCTTTGTCCCAAGAGCACGGGTGAGAACCCCACAACGTATAGTGTTGGGTGTGCCGCGGTATGAGTGGTCGGCTGGAGATGTGAACACCACATCCCGCGATGTCAGATACGAGCTGAGATTTTTCGGCGAAGAACAGCAGACTACATAGTGCGGTAGTTTAAGAGATGTTTAACATAACGGCTTCAAGCTGCTAAAGTAGCAGTTTTCGTTCCCCAGCAGTCGGTTGCAATGATGCGCATGCAGGCCAGCGTTCATGGTCCGGCACAGGCGAAAAAGAACTGTCAGAGAGGGCGTTGAAACACATGTCCCATTCCTTTGCCGCCGTGGAGTCGCCCGTGGTGCGGGCGCCACCGTATGCAGGTGGTGATTCGCTGCCACTGGCACGGAGAGAGGCCTAACGTCAGTTCGTAAGCAAGTAGCCGTGTGTACTTTCCGGACGCCTTGATACCAGTCGATGCGTGATGTATACCACTCGAAGCAGGTATACCATCCAGGGAGGAATGCGGCGTTCACAGTCGCCCCACTCGATCTCTGTGACTTCGTGTAAAATGAACCACCCAGGGCACAAACATAACGCTATAGATATATAGCGACAGGCTTGGCATCCTATATATGTATACTCCAGGGGGAGTATTCTGCCAGTATTCACGTTTGACTGTCCATTTCGGCCACCGCCGATTGGCTGGCCAGAGAAGCACGAACGAGCTGTTGTTTCCCAGCGGTGGACCTTTCTTGGACCGGCCTCTGCCTTATCTGCCGGTGTATATAGCTCCGCGCCACGGTGCTGCTGTCAGTTGTTGCAGGTGGCGGTTGTGCTTCCCACGTCCACGGCGTACGAGCGACGAAGTGCGATTCGTTTCCTATGAAGCAACGGACGAACAACCATCGAAATCCACAGGGTAAATGCAGCCCACGTATGGGGAAAGGTGCCTCGCTTTGAGAAGAGTGACGTGGTGGTGTTTCGATTTCCCAAAAGGCCTTGAAGACTTGCATGACAGTGACCGTTCTGGGAAGCCGCGTGCGGACGTATTCTACCACAGAGGCACCTCAAAGTTAGTGCTGCGATGGGACAAATCGTCTGAACCGGTGTGAGGATTGTGCGAAGAAATAGTGTAAGATACGCAGAATAGTAAGTATATTTGTAATTACCTGTACGTAATTAATTTTGGCTAATAAAAAAATGCGGGCAAAGACTGTCTGATGTGCCCTCGTATATAGGCAGAAGTTCATGCTGCTCTGCTTTCACTGAGCACGTTGGTCACTTAATATACTTTGCTCATCTTTCCAGCTACAGGAAGGCTCAACGACGACGTTTTCACCAGGGGACCTATTATAGTGGGAGTCATGAGTCACGCACGCACGGACAGGACGTTGTCAGGAGATGGTTCCGTCCCAAGAAATGGCAGCGGCGATCAAGCAAATAAATTTTTAAATAAAGTGCACTCTGGGTAGCGTCGCTAGCGCCTTTCAGCGAAGCGGCGCGGCGCACAATAAATGCCGTGGGAAAGGCTAAGGCAGAGCGCGCAAGAGGCCAAGGCAGCGACGCGCGCGTTCCCGTCCCTTGGGGGCGACCTCCCACGTGTAAGGCGCCTTTTAATGCATTCGGATTCAAGGGTGCTGGCACGCAGAGGAAAAAAGAAAGAAGAAAAATAGTTAAAAAAAGAAAAGGCTACCGCTCTTGACGACAGCCGATTGTTACGACTATCGCTGAGGTCCCCTCCGCGGTCGTCGGTGCGGGCTGGAAACAACAAACATGGAAATCCTTTTCGGAACGCTGAATCATATGTATACGGCTCGCGTGCGCGCGCAGTTTTCCTTCCTCCCTTTATTTTACGACACCTGGGCCATGCGCTGCCTCTCGGCTTTGGAAAGTTGCGACCGCGCGAGAATAGGAGGAACAAAACAAAAGAATTGGAAAACGAAGAAAAGGAACAAGACGGCAACGAGCGCTCGTGGCACAGGGGACAGTGCCAAGGCCATGGCGTGTGCGTAACTCTTCTTCTTCGGCGCCGGCCGGAGGATACATAGGCTGAAACTCCGGAAATGGACTACAGCGGCTACTTTGTATACTCTCGGCTGTATTATATATGTGTGTGTGTATAGATGTACGCAGCTCGACGGCGCAGAGGACACCTGCGTGCACTCGAGCGCCGCTTGCGGACATCGCGAAGGCCGCCCGGCGCCGTCGACCACATACGTACGGCCGCCCCTTCGTTCTTTCTCTTTTTTTTTTTTTCCATACGCGCTAGCTGGACACGTAATCAGGGAGGAGTAGTTCTTGAGACTGGCTCGCAGCAGCGATCGAGGAAAGAGGAAGCCGTTGCAGAGTGAGAGAGAGAGAGAGAGAGCGAAGTTTGTCGATCAAGGCTCTTTCATTGATGAAGTGACGGCGCCTTGGCGGCGGCCCAGTTGTTTACACAAGGCCTTTGACGCGGAGGAATGGCCCGTCGGTTCTGCAGATTCCTCGCATATCGCGATTACGCCCATGGTTGCGCCACTATGCCAGCCTCTGGTGCGCTCTATACTACGTCATCGCTTCGTCACGAAGAGCCGCCCGGCGTTTTGCGGTTTCTGCGCAAATTTGGCTCATTGACGAACGCGGTTCGCTTAGAGAGGTAGCTGACGAGGCCGTTGCTAAGGCAGCTCCGGAGGGAACTCTTGGGCGGCTGGCGAGAGGCGTCCGGCGCCGTCCCGTTTTCCTTGCAGCCTCGTAAAGGTCTTTAAGAGCGCTGACGCATTCCTTTGCGCGTGACTCATGCGTGAGCGAATCTACAAAACACTCGTACGCTAGCGTAGCGGCGTGCCAGCCGACGAGAGAGAGAGGGAGAGAGGAGAGAGGGTAATAAAGAACTGGCAGTGCTTTCGAGCACGAGCTTCTTGCGCAGAGATGACGTAACGTGTTAGAACCGCCAATGCATATGTGTAACCTATGGAGATACTGGTGATTCGGACGCTTCTGTGGATAGGTAAACGGCTGTGGGTTTTCAGGTCTCGCGAATTCTTGGCACGTTGTGCATGTTGAGAAATACCGACTTAAACGTTTCCGACGTAAGCATCTTGCAGGGAAGGACACATACGAAACGAATTTTGGCTTGCTTGTAAGAAGAAACGAGGATAAGTGCGCGTATGGGTCCTCTCCGTCCGTATTTTGGACAACGACCAGGAAAATATTTGGAATGTACTAGAAAGTTGAATTGGTATGTCAATTCGTTATTCCATAGCTTCGTACATCGGCACAACTCCGTGACGGACGTAGGCTGAAGCGAGGAACAAAGCAGGGCTGGTGTCACCCCGATAATATTCAGAACATTTACGCTCTGAAGCAAACGAGCATACAGCAACAACTGTCAACACAGCCCACGGCAAGCGCTCGCGATGTGGTTACGATTTGATAGTTATGACTACACTTTAGAGCCCTCTCAAGTCAGCACAACCACAGCTGCCCCACAAAGCGTTGCTTGTCTAAGTCGTAATCGATGGGCGTGAACTATAATGTGCTTCAAGAAGGCGCGCGCCCACGGCATGCATGGATAAGGCTACTTTCGTTTGCATTCATCAGATGAAGGTGGCCAACTAGACAAGAACAAAATCGAGTACGTGCTATAATGTTGGACTTCGTGACAACGATAAACTGAGTTCTAGAGAAAGTGTGTGTGCATATATATATATATATATTGTCTCTTATGCAGGGTGTTTCTTTTTTGGCTGCACCAAATTTTTAAAAGATTGCCTATGGCAGATAGCACAATTCCAACCCTTGGTCTAAATTACTCGATGAGGCGGTCATTACTTCTACGAGAAATAAAACTGTTGCATTACATAATTTGCGTAATTACGCTAATCAACTTCTTAATTACTTTACGCCACATATTTCAATCAACGAATTATGGCCGCTGAGTTCGCACGGCGTATACACCTGGAATGATTTCTCTGAAAGGCACCGGTTCCGATATATTAATTTTCAAAGTGTCCGTTGAAATGCATAACTGTTCCAGTTACTTTTATGCTTCAGTGCATAAAACGGCAGTTTCTTAAAAAAAGTAATTGGAAGTAACTGTGCGCGGCCGGCTTGACCGGCACGTTATGAACCTGTAACTTCTCTTTTTGTTTTGTTTTTTCTTTTTTTATTTTGTGATACCCATCATTGACCATCACACCTGCTTAGGCCACTGAGCCATCCTTTTCATTAATGTTGATCTTCTATTGATATCGTAGAATCGTAATTTACCAGCACCGCTCGAAATGTTTTTTTTTTAATGTCAGTTAAATATTATTTCTCGGCTTAGCAATGAAAACCAAAAATTCCAGCAGAACCCATCTGACGATGAATGCCGACATTAATGCGATTATTATTGAATCAATGCAACGACACACCGCACTGTGACCGCCGAACGCGTCATGTATGAGGCGTGTATAGATGCAGCGAGGCTCCTCACTCGCGCTTTCCTCTGGAAACGCTGCGCCATCTAGGGGCGCCACCGCGAAATCCGCACGTAACGCGTGCGCGTATATTCAGACAAGATTGCCTGCAAATATGAGGCTTGGGTCCGATTCCACCCAGCATCGTAGAAATCATAAAGGATTTTTTTTTTCGTGGAAGAGGGGCGCAAACCCAGTTCACAAGTTGGTCCGACATTTGGTTTCGAATATGGTTCCCTGTGCGCAGCAGGCCAGTACTTGTATACGCATTAGACCAGGGTCTACCCAAGGACCCGGGAGGATACATATCATAGAAATATTGTGCATATCCTCCTTGCAAGTGATCCAGGTTGGCGGGAAAACAGTTAAAGGGACAGACAGACAGACAGACACCAGGAAATGCGTGAAGTATCAACACCGCTAATCCCAATAAAGAATTTTGATGTGGAAGTGTGTGCATCAACTTGTTCCAGTTGTATGCAAGTGCGTAGCCCAAAGCTCCGAGCCGAACATCGCGCCCGCCATTGAGCTTCCCCAAAAGTGGTTTTCCACCTGCTATATACAGAGCCTGCTCACGTGTACCTGGTGCTGGAACGACCGATCGTTGATGATGGTGATGACCGGGCTGGCTATGGTGGTGGGGTCGTTGCTGACGACCGTGACCAGCGGCTCGAGCCAGCCGTCGAACACCTCGCAGTGGGAGTCCAGGAAGACGACCACGTCGCCGAGCGCAGCCTTGGCGCCGGCCAGCCGAGCCCTGATCAGGCCCTCGCGCTGCGACAGCCTCAGCAGGCGGATGAAGCCTGGCCGGAAGTGGCGCCTGAGGAAGCGGTACAGCTGCGACTTCACCTCCGGCAGGTCGCTGAAGTCGTCCACGAGCACGATCTCGCGCAGGATGCGCGGCGCGCTCCGGTTCACGACGCTGTACACGGTGCGCAGCAGCGCCGACAGGATCTCGTTGTAGAAGGTTATGACCACGCTTACCGAGGGCAGGTCCTTCGGGTACGTCAACACCAGGCACTTGCGCGGCCGGTTGTCAAACACCGTCCGGTTCAAGGGTATCCTGTCGCTCAAGTACACGTTGAAGCCGGCCTTGCTGTACTGCTTGTCGGCCGCCACTTTCTCGGGTCCCGACAGGTACACGCCGCGGCCGTCCCGTCCCCAGTCCTTGCGGAAACGAGCCACGAACTCCCGCTCTTCGGCGTCCTCGCCGGACGTGTCCTCCGGGCCGTCGATGACCGCGTCGGGCGTCGACAGGGCGTCGTAGAAGGAGACCGCGGTGCCCTCGGTGGTCGGCATCCACTTCCAGGCGTTGTTGGCCGACTTCTGGGTGGACCGCCGCGAGCGCCTGGCGCCCGCTTTTCGGGTGGCAGAGGGCGCCGACTTTCCGTGGTGGTACCACGCGTCCTTCCAGATGACGAACAGCGTGAAGGCGATCATGAAGGCGATCGAGATTTTGAGCACGAAGCGGGACCGACGCCGCCGCGAAGGGAACAGCGGCATGTTCGACTCGTCGCAGCAGCTTCCAGTGTTCCGTCCTCTTCTTCTTTAGCTCGCCTCGGGGAAATGGGCTGCCAGAGAGGGCGAATTTTCGGGCACGAGAAGACGAAGACAAACAAACGAGGACGAAGCGCACAATAGAGCCTACGTATATATCCAGCGAAATTTTATCGAAGACGACGCGGAGCTTACTTATGCGGAACGATTTCGTTGCTGCACATTCTGCGCATTTGTTCCCGCTGCGCAGTCGCATTCAGCTGGAAGTCACGCTTTTTGTAAACGTTCTTTTCATAATTTTTCATTCATTTCTTAGACTCACGTCATGCCAAGTGCATGAACTATCCTCAGTAACGGCCGCGCGGCCACGTGCATAGACCAATGCGATATAGGGTAAATAAATATCCTTATACAGTACGGAACATGACCCCTTATTTCTTTCGATTACACTAAGGTGGAACCAACAGTCACGCATCGCTCGCCTATGCCGATGGCTCTCGCGTTATCCTTTCAGCTACAACGGTTAGGGTGTCTCTTCTCCCGTTCGAAGTGATGCACAATCGCAGGCTTTTTTTGAAGGTGATCGCACGAGCACTGCAGCGCCCCCTCGTACAGCTTCTGCCATGGAGGAAGGAAGTAAACTGGGAGAGGTCACTGCGAATGAGCGCGCGGTGCAAAGCGCGCGGCAAGGGGTGAAGGGTGAGGCAGGAGTGCGCACGCTCCTTCTTCTATAGCCCGGCCGTGGCTGCGCATGGCTGTCCACGTGGCTGAGCGCATATGCAGCCCGCGTGCCCTACCTTGGAGGCAATCTTGGGCGGGTAGAAAGGCTGGGCAGGTGAGCTGATGACTGGTATCTTGACGTGCGCCGTCTTCCCGCGCGCCTATATATAGTATACCTGGAGGTCGCGTATAATCTCAAGTTTAGGAATCGCGTTTGTAGCGAGGTAGGACGAAACAATCCCCCTCCCCTCTGTTTGCGCTCTTCATCACTTCAGCGTTGTGACACCGAGTGTTTGCGATCATCGAGGGAGTTCTGTTCATGTTTGCCTGTGCGCGCGCGACACCACGCTTGTTAATTTAAAATAGCTTACAGCCCATTTTTATGGCACCCATTTTCTTTTTCTTTTTTTTTATTGCAACGGAAAGCTTACCGGTCAGAGTGTCCAATCATGCAGTGGTAACCCGGAAGAAGCATTGGAAAATTTTCATCATAATCTTCCTGATAAAATTCTGGAAACAGTGACAGGTGAACGCGATAGCGATTATGTATGCAGGCATTGGTGGGAAACAGACGACAATTAAGTGTATTCCTAGTTGTAAGTGTCGCAGCCGGTGAATGTAACAAGCGTTGTGACGTCACATCTGACGTATCGCGAGCAATGCGTATATATCGCCAAGCAGGACGCTGTCTTATCGATTAAACTTACTCGCCACGAAACGCGCAGAAGCTGCCTTCTTGCCCGGCTACAGCAGTAAGAAAGTAATATTCTGTTTATCAAGCAGATATTTCTGCAGTTTGCTGAAGTGTTGAATTATTTCTACAATGACAGCTATACATGTTCTCGTAGTTTCCTGTCCATGCCACCGCTTTGGTCACATACAACGGCATTTTCTTTTCCAGCCATGTCAAGCTAAGTGGTAGGATGTGCCAGTAGGGTTAGCGCTGGCACCCACATCCGGCACATTTAGTCAATGGCATTTCGCATCCCACAGGGAGACCGCATAGTACGGGGTACTCGCTCTCAACATCGCGCCCGCACAAAGCGCACTCGTGTGCGCTGCCATGCATGCAATGCGGGACGCTCCACTCGTTGCCGCGATTTCTTCTATTGTTACTTCATAATGCGCACAGGCTAAAGCGCAAACGTGTACGTAGTATAAAAACTGCGAGTTTAAACTATAAATATGCGGCACTCGAAAAGAGTCGACTTACGCGCAGATATACATGTAATCTCATTGACTGTACACCTCAAATCGCGAGGTTTCACCGCGAGTTCGTGCCACTTAGTTTTTTTTTTTTTTTTAAGACTTTCCGTGCCAGTTAAAAATTACAATTCCTACTGAAATCACAAACAACATGCTCGATGCTGTTAATACGTTCTCTGGCAATTGTTGGCTCATTTTTGATTAGAAAACAAATGTCTACTGCAATTTATACGGCCGATAAAACTACGAATCATAATTCGTGTAGTTGTCTAACACTTTGCAACCGCTATCAGTGCTTTGCGTATCGGGTGAAACTGCGACTTCGTTTTTTCTTTCTTTATTTTTTTGCATTCACAGACATTTCACCGCGCGTGTTCCTTCCATGGTAACCAAACTTCGGTACCTTAGATTATGTGTATGGCTATATCTATTCCCACTATGGCTAAATTTTCTTTTTGTATTATTCAAGGAATCGTTTTGGGTTATAGTATATAAATGTTCCAGAAACAGTTGAATTATCGAAATTACAAGCTGAATGACGCCTATTAATTTATACTATAATACAAATTTACGACGTCAAATTAGCTTCAAGAGAGCTGTCAGAAGCCAGAATAAGGATCTTTAGAAAATTCCATGTACTGCGCAACATTCCCTAGCTGCACTAGTACCGGATTCTCGTCTACTATTAATATTAAAGCGTCTGTGATAGGAAGCATGTCTCCTCTGTTTATGAAGACTTCACGGTACGGCACTGCTCCGCGACGACGACGCAAGCGATCTTGAAGCGCTCTTCTTCAACACAGCAAGAAGACTCGGGCTTGAATGCGACCACACCGAAAGAGAAGAGGGAGAGAGAGAGCCGGGCACGAAGCGAGCCATTCATGAATCCGTGAGGCGTCAGGGCCAGCTGCAGTCAACGAGGAGAAAAGTCAAAGAAAGGAAGCTGGCGAGGCAACGCCCGCCCAAAAAAGGCGGCCCGTCGGACGGCAACGGTCCCAAAAATAGACCTGCGCGCACTCCGCGACCCCAAACAGAGCGAGAACCCTCGCGAGTCGACGCTTCCTAGGCTACGCGAGATTAAGCTAAACGCAGCGTCGCCATTCACAGATACGGTGAATTGTGCCCGGTTTTCGGAGCCTCCGTGGTCTGCAGCCGCACGGATTCAGTCGAAAGCAGTTATCAGTATGTCGGGGTCGCTCAAATGATTCTGGAATTGAAAGTGTAGAGGCTACCACGCAAGACAGAGAGAGAAAGAGATAGTTGAGGGTGGGGGGGGGGAGGTGGACAGCGAGATAACCATGCAGTGGAATGAACAAAACAAACCATATGAAACGAACAGATGCGCTCAGCGCATCCAGTGCATCTTTCCTGTTAGTATCGCGTCGGCCAAGTCCCGTAGTCTGCGCTGTTCGGCTTGTTGAGCGTGAACTAACTACAGGCCAGCTAGTGCAGCATCTGATACTCCTGAAAAGTGGATAGCTTATCGCTACGCAACATTTCAGTAGAAAAATGAGAGTGCTGTAGCAAGACACGACTTTTTCAGCAATACCATTCCCTCTCTTTTTCAAAGTAATCCTCGAAAATTTTGGCTTGTTATCAACGGTTCCCAAAAACACGAGGTTGTGTTTCGTGACGATCAGGAAAAGGCAATTCCAAGCAACAGGTGCTGTGCCATGTTTCAAAGTGTATTCAAATTATCATTTTCTAATTATATTAGCATCATCTTGCCTAGGTTTGATTGCCCTGATTTACCTATTATGGATCACATTATCATTGATGCATTCGGAATCTTTAACATAATACAGAACCTGAAGAACTCTGCACTTGGTGCTGACGAAATTACCTCCCAAATTGTGAACCGAAGCGCTAAATGTTGGTCAATTATTTTGGCATAACTCTTCAGAGCCATTTAGAATGTGCTGTGTTACCCAGCGACTGGAAGGCGGGAAAAGTGATACATAGGGCCAAACACGGTGACAGAGCTCACACATTAAAATACAGGCCCGTATCGCGAACCAGTGCCCCATGTAAACTAATACAGCATGTTATTAACCCGAACCTAGTCGCTTTTGTAGAATCAAGTAACTTCTTAAGCAGCAGCCAGCATGGTTTCAAAATATACTTATCCTGCGAAACTCAACTTAACAGTTAGAGTGCCGCTCTTAGGCGCCCGTTCCCGCGGAGAGCGTCGGCGTCGTCCCTCGGTGTCCTCGTAACCAAGCGAACGAGCACAGCGAAGGATGAAAGCGAACGCGGAGCGCAGCGAGGGATGAAAGACGCGAGGAGGAAAGCGGAGAGGAAGGTGCAGCGGAACCATGAGGCGGAAAGCGGAGGAGGGTACGGCGAAAAGCGTGAGAGGAAAAGCGCAGTGTGGAGAGGATGGTTACGAGATGGCGCCAGAGTAACGCGCGTTCGTCTGGGGGTTCTGTCTGCGGCGGCTGCTGCGAATGGCGCCCACGTGTCATCCACGCGCTGCCTCTCGCGATCTTGAGATTAGCGAGGGAGTCGCGCCACACTTCGCTCCATTTGCAACGTGCCGCACAAGACAGATTGTCCGCGCCAGCCAATATATCGCGAAATGAAAAGACGTATTGAGCTGCGCTCAAATATCGCATTAGGGAGTATCGTAATCGTCGGTGAATTTTTTCACTAACGACGTGTTTTCTTTGTTGACATTGATCCTTCTATAGACTGCATCTCTCTCGATTTCCAGAAAGCCTTTGATGCAGCTTCCCATCGTCTTCTTCTAAAGCTCAGTGCACTTTACTTTGACCCTCATCTGCTCAAATAGATCGAGTGCTTCTTAGGCAGAAGAACCCAATGCGTAAGTTGCAACGATAATGACATATTCGTTCCGTAACATCTGCTGCGCCACAGGGCGCTGTCCTGGGGCCACTATTATTTCTCATATATATTAGTAACTTACCTGGGTGCGTTTCCGCACCTATTTGATTATTTGGTGGTAACTGTGTAGTTCGCCATGTAGTGACTAACCCGCATGACTGTGCCGCTCATCAGTCAGACCTAGACGGTATTTCTTCATGGTGTAGTAACTGGTCAATAAATGCAAAATAATGAGAATTTCTTGAAGCAGTGTTCCTAAATATTCGTTTGCATACTCTCTTAATCGCACGAAATTTGTTTCCGTCCACTCCTATATATATCTTGGTGCACACATTTCTAATGACTTAAAATGTCATGTAAGCATATGAATTATGTAATTAACAGTGCAAACCGCATGCTTTGTTTCTTGCGTCATAACTTTTCGTCAGCCACCGTCTCACTAAAACTAAAGCTCTACAAAACATTAATGAGGTTTAAAGTAGAATACGCATCGTCAATCTGGGATCCCTCGTCATCAGTGCTCACTTCGTCTCTCCAGGCCGTCCAGAAACGTTTAGCTCGTTTTATTTTTTCCAATTATTCTCGAACTTCCAGCGTATCTGCAATGAAGTCTTCCCTTCCTTATTTCTCACGTAGAGGAATTGTTACCCGTCCCTGTCTTTTTCACAAAATCTTTTTCACTAACCATATTTTCAAGTACGCTCTCTTTACCTCGCCATCCTACCTTTCATCACGTGTTGATCACCTCTTTAAAGTTCAAGTGCGGAGCTGCCGCACCAACTTGTAATTTCATTCACTCGTGCCAAGGACGTCATCGGAACGAAACCACCTCTCCGCCTCTATCGCCAGCAACCCAGATGAATCCGCATTCAAGACTTACATCCGCAACAACGTACCATAACTGTACCACTATTCTCTGTAACGCCGCAATAGCGTTGACAGTATTTCAAATAAATAGATAAATAAAACCCTCATGTAATGAAGTTAACCAGACAGTCCAGTTTGCTATACCCTTCATGAGGGGTGGGGTGACAGAGAGAGATAGCGAAGGCAAGAATTGTGATAGTACACGTGCACTGGATGAGGCACCGCGTTTCTACAGCCAGGCACTCGTGCCTGTTGCTTTCTGCAACTGAATAAACCATCATGAAACTTTTCTGCACTGATGGGCGCCGAGGCCTAGCTCCCAGGACCTTAACTTTAGTTAAAAAGCCGATCGCTCAGTTCAGTTCAAGGCGCACCAGGAGAGTCTAGCGTTGTTTCTCAAAGCGGGAACAGTGGCATATGAGATTCACCCGAACATCGGCAATTTATGCAGCGGTCAATTGCTGTCACTTGCGCGAAGCTGTTTTTTCGCGGGTAAATTTACCTACGGGTAGCTTCGCGCACTGCGGTCCCTGGCTTAGCGCAAGAACAGGTCAGCGCGCAGGGTGTCTTATATTTTCTCGACGCAGCAGTGCAATAATTTGAATATATTTACAGTTTTCAAAGAAAGAAAGAAAGAAAATACCGCAAAATGAGGCGAGAACGGATGTGTGAAAGGGATTCTAACGATCATGAAGTTGTCAGGAACTGTACATCCATTTCTATGACGAATCCCAGTAAAAGGCAGCACCTCTTGCACACAAGGCGGACTTGAAGTCTATCCTCTGGCCGATTGGGGAATAGGCTGCTGTTCCCCGTCGACACGAAGCTCACTTCCCCAGCTTCCCGATCGCGCAGCTTATGTAACTTGTCAAGCGTGGCGGAATTACAAGGGAAGCGCGACGTGATCAATCAAGTCGAGGGTAGGCCGCTCGAAAAAGCAGCACTGTGAGACGATCACGCTTGGATGATGAACCGTCTGCGGTCCGGCTTTCGGCAACTCTTTTCTGGCGGAAGATTAATAGACGTCATTAAGACCAGCGCAAATACAAGCAAAAGGGGAGACGGAACTCCATCCTTTCACGACTCTTGCTTTCCAGAAAACCGCGCTTCGCACGTCGTTCGTACACAAAAACCCTTTCCCTGGGGAGAGCCAGCACAATGGACCGAGCGCTAGGGACCTCGAACTGCGCATTGGCAGCCGGACCGGCAGGCCGTGGCGACGGAAACGTCGGCGGCGGTCCGGGCCACCGGATTCGCATCCGGTGCTCGCTTGTTCAGAAGAGGGGTTTGTCCGGCAGCGTCCCGGGCAGATGCGGCCGCGTGTGGTCGCTGCTCAAACCGTTCGTTACTCGACTCTTGCGTATCTCTCCTCCCAGATTCAGCCTATTGCCGCACTGCCGGCAATCTGGCCGCGGCTATAGCCCAGAGTCCGAGAGAGGCTGCTTCCAGAATGTCCGGTCCCTTTCGACGCATGCGCAAGAGAGAACGAACGCTTTCTCCCCTTTTTCCCACATCTTCCCCGCTGCTTTTTCCCACATGCCACTTGCTCGCTCAGCTCTGCGGTTTCCGAGGTTCGGAACGGTGAAAAACAAGGATCACGCGGCACAGTAGCACCATTCATACAGCGCTGATGTCTGTGCGCGAAGCGCGCGACAGCTGCCAAGTGGAGGGTCGCTCCAGAATGAGAAATCACTTTGTCCACGGCGCACGCAAATGACAGAAGAATGGGGTACAGTCCAAACTCTCTTTCTCTCTCTCCTTCTACTCCTTTTTCATTCTTCGGACCCCACGTTGACAAATGAATTCCCGCCCCGGTCCAAGTGGCCAGCGCTAAAGCTAGAAAGGCGCCCGTCCTCAGGGTCCGCAGCTATACGGCTCGGCCAATCCACGGAGTGGTCAAGCAGAGCCCAGCCTGCGGAGCCCGTCGGCTTCTCGTCGAGCTGCCGTCCGGCCAGTGGGGGACACAGCGGCCGCTCATCAAGACTAAAGAGCGGGCGGATCGAGCGTCCCTCTCCCCCTCTTTCTTCTTGCAGGTCCTTGCATCAGGCAGGTGAGCTAGGCGACCCATTGTGTCAGGCCGTTGCGCGTCCTGCTCGCCGCAGAAAGGGTTTGACCGAGAGCAGCGAGGCAAGCAGCCCGAAGCAAAAGGGTAGGGGGTGGTGGGCGATCTCGTTGCGTGGAACACAATGGCCGCAGCGACGGAAAGAGAAAGGCCTCCCGTGGCCTGATCACGGTGCCGGCATGCAAGTCCGGACTTGCCTTCCACCATGACTTGACTCGGTGAAATGACGGGGCTGTGCGCGATCATATCTCACGGCGCTCAACTCAATGGTGTGCCGCCATGGTTGAGTGAACTGCGCCGCACGGCACTGGAATGTTTCTTTGAACGTAATGCAAGGGGCTCTCCTTATACATTCAAACGGCTCCAGAGAACGCCCGAGGAAGAAGAGACGGGACGACAAAGGGGAAAAGGGAAGCGCGTATAAGGGGTGATAATTGTCAAGTGTTCTGCAATTTTTTTCACTACTTTCACTAATTGTAGCCGTTAAGTTTGCAAGACACATCTACTTGAATTTTCGGGATAACACTAGCTTCGAAATATTATTTCATTAAGTGTGGATCGAAATGCATGAGCGTTCCACTTACTGTTGCACTTAAAGTAAATGGAACAGCAGTGGATACATACGGTGAGTTTGATGGCGCATACCTCAAATCGGTTTCTAGTCCGCGCTCGTATCGCGTTTCTTTCTCGTCCCTTGTTTTTCGCGCTCTTCTTCGTCAGTACAAGAAAATAGACAGCATTGCCCAAGTAGTCGTTCTATGAACTTAATTCTCTTCTTATGCGTGCATGTGCGAACACGCATAAGAAAAAATGCTACCCAATTTTTACCATGAAGAGAAACTTTTAAGTTAAGTTACCTTTAACTTCGTAAATTATAGGGAGATATAGTGACTGAACCGAGGATCGTAAGCACCGTTTTGTATTTTTTCCAAATTCTATTAAAAAAATGTCTTAGCCATTGAACTAACGTCGCAATAAACAAGGTGATTTAGGGTGACTAATGATACTCCTCGGTAAAGATCAGAACAAAAATGTACGTAAAAACTCATCATGGAAAGAAAGGAGTTGACTGTGACGTGGCCAACAAAGCATACTTACGCTACTTGAAATGCACTCGGCCTGTAAACTTATTTAGCATTTTCTGGCTATTCGCGATGTATACGTCTTGTTGGCTATATAGTCCTCTTGAGTAAAGCTTACCTTGCTAAGAATAGTTTCGAGGTGACAAATAGCTACCGACAAATCTATTTCGCAATTAAGGCCTCTACTAGTATAGTTTTACTGACCGTGTCCTGTCTTCTCTTGTGCCTTAGCTTGTGTCCCAGTATAGTCCACGCTCTGAATTTAGCCATGCTTCCATACCAACTCGGCCACTTCTCACTTTTGGACTAAAGCAAGTTTTTGCCATTCGCTTGGTTCCTTCCCTAACTCCAGTGACGGTGTTAATTGTTAGCTCCGCAACAAACACTGCAAATAAACGACCGGGCGGGTGTAAAAGGAAATTCCAAATACCATGACTTACCTGGCCCTCGGCGTTAGAACCGGAAAGCAGGAGATAACTTCAAGCGCCACCTTTTAGCATATTTTAGGCACCACGAAATGTCAAACCACGCGTGAGGCAGCTCTCCTTAGCGGCACTCAGACTGGCACGTTGCGTTCACCAGCCGGAGTTCACACCTACTTAATCCACAAACCTATTCTAGCCACCACTGTCCGGCTTGTCCGGCTATATAAGAACGAACATCTAAGCGTCGTGTCCGGCATTTGGAGCTGTTCGGGAGAGGACGCCTCGTTTCCTCGGAGCGCTACGACCTCGGACACTACGACACTGGACCGATCCTCCCTCGGACCTCAGACGCACTTGCTTCTGGGAACCAGAAGTACCTGGCCGGTTCCTCGCCGAGAGGACGTCAAGGTCGTCGGACATCAATGAAGACAGTGGTACCTCTCCCAGACTTCCCTGGGAGACTTCACACACACACACACACACACACACACACACACACACACACACACACACACACACACACACACACACACACACACACACACACACACACACACACACACACACACACACACACACACACACACACGCACGCACGCACGCACGCACGCACGCACGCACGCACGCACGCGCGTGCATGCATGCATGCATGCATGCTATAAGAAGACAACAATAACACGTCGCACAGCCAGCCACATATTTCCCGGCATTTATGTCCCCCTTCCTTGTATACTATATTGCGCATTGCCTTCATTATTTCTTCAAAATCAACAGGGCAACGATTAATAAGATGTTCATGCCGGGTCTGGAGTCAGCTGCATGCGAAACTCATTGGAGGTAATTTAATCCTATTCTTGCCGTAAGCTTTTGAGAAAATTGAAACTAGTTTATCTAATTTATTCTAGACCGCTGTGTCGGCACAGATGACGAAAAGCACCCGTCATGTGAGTTTCGAGGGACGCGACGTACGACATGACAATACGGTACTCAGCACCAACATGCAAATACACCGCACGATTTTAAACCTTCAACTCTCTGTTTTGGCAAAGAAAGAGCGATTCTTATTTAAGAGAGCGCGAGGAAATGCTTATTTTATTGACGTACATGGAGACATTACTTTCAGCGTCTAACCGTGTAAAAAAAAATGCTTTTTAATGCGCTTAGCCCCCCCCCCCCATCTGGGAATTTCACCCACTTTGCGGCATGTATGTTTGTGTCTTGGCTCTTTCACACCAATTTGGGTCACTCAGTGTGTTGCGCTCTTCAATGCAATATATATATATA